>NC_045992.1:1944442-2114442 GCF_010909765.2 Amblyraja radiata
CACAGATGCTGCCTGACCCGCTAAGTTATTCCAGCATTTTGGATAGGAGAGGTTTAGAGGGATATGGGCCAATGGAAGCAAATGGGACTAGCCCAGTAGCTAACTTGGTCAGTATGGACAAGGTGGACTGAAGGGCCTGTTTCAGGGCTGTACAACTCTACGACCCATAGCAAGAACCAGCACAGGACCAAAACTAGGGTGTAAAATATACTAAAGTGTAAAGCACTTGTCCTCTGGAACAAAGAACAGTACAGCCCTTTATCTCTTTGACAAGACTTTTACTTGTCAACCATGTTACCTCCTTATCAAATTGGGGCCATTTCTCCATGAATTATTCTCCAGTGAAACACTTTGCAATCTTTATTACGTTAATGGCCCTGTCCCACGGTACGAGTTCATTACAAGAGCTCTCCCGAGTTTAAAAAAAAATCAAACTCATGGTAAGCACAGAGAATGAACGTAGCGGGTACGTCGGAGCTCGGGGACGTCTCTTAGCGGCTCGTTACGCTAACGGCAGGTACTCGGGAAGACTCGCTAACGGCAGGTAAGCACGGGAAGACTCCTGAAGATTTTTCAACGTGTTGAAAAATGTCCACGAGAGCCCCGAGGTCCGACGAGCGGCCATTACCGTAAATCTCCGAGTTCGAATCAGGGCAAACTCGGGAGAGCTCTTGGAATGAACTCGTACCGTGGGACAGGGGTTTAAGCAAGAGACCATGGACATTTATAGAAGACCTTAGTAAGGTCACCAGGTCCAAAAGACATTCCTACCAGCCGCCGACAATTCAAGATGAATATGAAATGGATTCTGTGCTGTTGGAAGATACAAAATGACAACTCATCTCCAAGTTTCCAGACATTTTAAGCGCAATTAAGGGATGTTAATCTATTTTTAGTGCCGTTGGCTGACTATTAATTAGGATTTGTGCAAATGTTTCCTTTTCCCATTGGATTTGAAGATTCTTTGCGAATTGAGTTTGGAGAGTCTCTGATCGAATCCACGTGCATTTGACTCACCACAGAAAATAGTCTGAAAGCAACCACGGGTTGGTAGTGACAACCAAAGTCAACAGGTTTGGAACAGTTGGGGCAGGAGTGGCAGGCAACACTCTTCTGGGTGGGGTGGGGTGAGCCTTGTGGGACATGGAGGTGGGAAGACCACCACCACACCCCACATAGGGTGGCACAGAGGCGCAGCGGTAGAGTTGCTGCCTCACAGCGCCACAGGCCCGGGTTCGACCCTGACTACAGGTGCTGTCTGTACGGAATTTGTACGTTCTCCCTGAGGCCACGTGGGTTTTCTCCGGGTGCTCAGGTTTCCTCCCTCATTCAAGGACAGTGTTAATATGCGGGGATTGCTGATCGGTGTGGATTCAGTGGGCCAAAGAGACTCCACGCTGTATCTCTAAATTAAACTAACTATGCTATTGTTGCTGCTGCTGCTGACTGGTTAGCACGCAACAAAAGCTTTTCACTGTACCTCAGTACATGTGACAATAAACTAAACTGAAAAAGCCACAGAGTTCTACAGCATGGAAATGGGCCCCTCAGCATAACTTGTCCATGCAGACCACGAGGCCGAACCCAGTGGGTCCGAAGCGACTTGCTAAAGTCCATGTCATGTGTTGTCACACATCTTCTGGTCATCTATGGGGTTTTGAAGATGGTGTCCATGATGACTTGGCAATTGGTCTGAAGAAGGGTCTCGACCCAAAACATCACCCATTCCTTCTCTCCAGAGATGCTGCCTGTCCCGCTGAGTAACTCCGGCATTTTGTGTCTATCTTCGATTCAAATCAGCATCTGAAGTTCTTTCCTACACATGACTCGGCAATTGACCGACTGGGATTTTGTGGCCCAGACACACATGGTTCTTCACCTGGTCTTCAAGAAGGTCAGAGGATAGACAATAAACACTGGGCTTGCCGGTAATGCCGAACTGCATTATATGTTTTTGATTGAATAAATTATTTGACTAGCTTGGAAAATAGAAAGATCTATTGGAAAAGTGGCTTAACTTTGAACACCATGAAAACTGTTATCACCAACTTAATCCAGCTCAGTACTATGAGAACAATCCGGGTCAACTATTTTAACATAGAGCAAGCTATTCTTTAGCTAACAAAATGTTGGAGAAAATCAACAGGTCAAGTAGCTCCCACAGAGGCAAATGGGCAAACAACTATTTGTGTTGGGACCCATCTTCAGTAGAGGGGAGAAGACTAGTGGAGATCTGGAAACAAGGAACTGCAGATGCTAGTTTATACCAGAGGTAGACACAAAATGCTGGAGTAACCCAGCGGGACAGGCAGCACCCCTGGAGAGAAGGAATGGGTGACATTTCGGGTTGAGATCCTTCTTCAGACCCGAAACGTCACCCATTCCATCTCTTCAGAGATGCTGCCTGTCCCGCTGAGTTACTCCAGCTTTTTGTGTTTATCTTCGGTTTAAACTAGCATCAGGGGCAATTTACAAACGCTGATTAACTTGCGAACCTGTACGTCTTTTGGATGTGGGAGGAAACCGGAGCACCCAGAGAAAACCCACGCGGTCACAGGGAGAACATACAAACTCCGTACAGACAGCACCCTTGGTCAGGATCGAGCCAGGGTCTCTGGCGCTGTAAGGCAGCAACTCTACCGCTTCGTCACCGTGCCACCCTATATACGAAAAGATTTCTGAATGCAATAGACAATAGACAATAGGTGCAGGAGTAAGCCATTTGGCCCTTTGAGCCAGCACCGCCATTCAATGTGATCATGGCTGATCATCCCCAATCAGTACCCCGTTCCTGCCTTCTCCCCATATCCCCTGACTCCACTATTTTTAAGAGCCCTATCTAGCTCTCTATTGAAAGCTGCCTCCACCGCCCTCTGAGGCAGCGAATTCCACAGAATTCCCTATGTGATTCAATTTTGTTCAGCGTGGATGCACTGTGTTTGAATCTGCGATGTTCTGATCTTTGGAATAGTTACTTCATTGCATTTCGACGAACAAGCTGTTGAGTTCAAAGCCAGATAAATTCAGAATTTCTATATAACAAACTACTGGAGGAATTCTGCAGGTCAGGCAGCATCTTTGTGGGGTGGGGGGGGGGGGTGGACTGCGACGTTCCGGGTCGGGACTCTACCTTGGGTGATTTGGTGTAGTCTCACCCAAGGAAGCTCAGTGTTGAAGGGTGGCGACTGGGACAAGTGTGTGCCGTGGGATATGGCCCTACATACCCTGTCTAATCTTCCACCAGAGGCTTTGCAAACCTTTTTTACACACGCCATCTATCTCCTCTTTCATTCTTAAATAAAATGATGAGCCAGTTGCTGGGAGATTAGAGAGCTCCAGAATTTTAAAGAGATTACCCATCATTTTACTTCCTGGATTTATTTTTGGGTCACAACATCTTTGCGCAGCTGTAGTCACGTCAGTACACGTGGCTTTTTTTCATTTTGCAATTTGATCCCTTTCCTGCTTTAATCCTCTCTGGTCCACCTGGTACAGCGTGGAAACAGGCCCCAGCCCAACCCGCCCCTGCCGATAAACATGCCCCGTCTACACTAGTCCCACCTGCCTGCAATCAGCCTATATCCCTCTAAACCTTGTAGGAAGGAACTGCAGATGCTGATTTAAACTGAAGATAGACACAAAATGCTGGAGTAACTCAGCAGGACAGGCAGCATCTCTGGAGAGAAGGAAGGGGTGACGTTTCGGGTCCCGAAACATCACCTCTTCCTTCTCTCCAGAGATGCTACCTGTCCCACTGAGTTACTCCAGCATTTTGTGTCCCTCCAATCCTTTCCTGTCCATGTACCTGTCCAGATGTTTCTTAAACATTGTGAAGTACCTGCTTCAACTATCTCCTCTGGCAGTCTATTCCACACACGCCCCCATCAGCGCATCAGTTCCACAGATAAAGTCCAATGTCCACAACGGGGTGGTTATGAATTGGACGGTACCCTAGTTTATGGAAGGACTATTCAGAAGCCTGATAACAGAGGGGTAGAAGCTGTTCCTGAATCTGGTGATGCGCGCTTTCAAGCTTCTGTTCCTTCTGCCGGACGGGGAGCGGGGAGAAGAAGGAATAACCCGGGTGGGAAAAGTTGTTTGAATATGTGACATTACAGTTGATAATTTGACAACACAGCCCCTCCATTTCTCAAAGACATTCCACAAGTTTGCTCAGAGTAAAAGTGCTTTTGCACATCCACGGAAAGCCAGGAGTTTTCCTGCCTGCTTTCTGCATCTCACCATTGTACCCTCAACAACCCGTACACAGTGATCAGGTTATAGATTTGAAATTAATTAGGTCTATATTGTACACAATTAATTTGATTCGTTAAACCACAATCAGCATCTGCAGCTCTTGTAAAAATAAATTAGTTTGCAAAGACAAGTTTAAATTTGATTAATGCAATGTGGAGGCAGTGTAAGATATTCTATTAAAATTCTACAAGTGGTCCATTGAGGCCGATGTTACAGTCTCTCATGATCTAAGTGCTCAGTTTTTAATTATATTTTTCTCTTCCCACGTTAGATGTGCTTCCAACAGCTGTGAGGTATTTGGGATGTTGGGACTGGGTGCCTAATGGGCCTGTTTTTCGGGGACTGCCGGTGACTGTCATCATTGCAGCAGGTCACCGAAAAAACAGCGACTGGACCCCCCTTATGACAATGTCTACAACAACCTACCACCTCGTCAACGTCAAGCTACAGCAAGCTACTGACAACCGGCCACCCATTAGGATGTCCACCTACGACCACACCTACGACAACCTCCGTCCACCCGCGACAAGGTAAGACAATTCAGTCGCCGGTACCTGTCGCTGGTTGACGTAGGTAGTCGCCAATGGAAGTCAGCACCAGCGACAACCTCTCTCTGCATTGTATTCTTTCTCCCTCGTATTGGTTCTCTATCCTCAGTATGCGGGAGATCGAAGAGGCGGGCGCGAAGGAGATGGGATCGGTGGGCGCTAGAGGTGGGGCGAGCGAGCTGCGGATAGCGAGAGAGCGTAGAGAGAGAAGAGAGAGAGAGGAGAGAGAGCGAAGAGCGAGACGAGAGATCTCTCGAATAGCGAGACGAGCAGAGAGATCTAGCTCTCTCTACTGCGCTCTCCTTCTCTCGCTCTCTCTCTCTCTCTCCGTCTCTCTCTCTCTCTCTCTCTCTCTCTCTCTCTCTCTCTCTCTCTCTCTCTCTCTCTCTCTCTCTCTCTCTCTGAAAAAAGTCACAAATATCTAATTTTACATTTGAGACAAAAGTTGCCCATTCACATTTGTTCCTTGGCTATTATCCTGCACAGATTGCTCCATTTTCTAAAGTGCCAATACTTACAGTAAATCTCCCATTCATACGCATCTGAGATTGTCACCTTCCCATTGTCAGTTGTTGAAAAAATTCCTCACGTATACATTTGCTTTGTCATTTTCCCGTCAAAGAGATCAAACCCAATACTTGTGCCTCCTTGAGAATAGATGACAATCCACACGGCCACAGGCTTGGAGCAGCACCAGCCACTGTGAAGTGGAGAGTTGGTTTGTGCTGTCAAAGCACACACGAATCAGAGGTGACATGTAACAGCAACAACATCCTCTTGCAGAGCGACAAAAGGTCACTCAAGGTCTTGAGTCCACTCCTGCCTCTTCGCTGAAGGTGCCGAGATGGTGGTCCACCACTTTATGCCATGTTTTTGAGTTGCTTTGGCTTGTATTCTCTTGACTTTAAAGAGAGATAATCTCATGGAAAGATATTTGGACTGGGGTTTGATTAGGAAAGGTGCAGGGATATGGGCAAACGCAGGCAAATTGGACACGCCTAGTGGGGTATGTTGATTGGCATGGACATGTTAGGCCGTAATGCCTGTTTCCATGCTGTATGACTCTGAAAAGTACAATATTCGTACAACAGTCTGGATATTGTATTGTATAATGTTGGACATATGGAGAGCTCTGGGCCTGCATTCGCTGGAGTTTAGAAGCATGAGGGGGGACCTCATTGAAATTTACTGAATAGTAAAAGGCTTGGATAGAGTGGATGTGCAGAGGATGTTTCCAATAGTGGGAGAGTCTTGGACCAGAGGACACAACCTCAGAATAAAAGGATGTACCTTTAGAAAGGAGATGAGAAGGAATTTATTTAGTTGGAGAGTGGTGAATCAGTGGAATTATTTGCTACAGACGGCTGTGGAGGCCAAGTCATTATTTTTAAAGTGGAGATTGGCAGGATCGTGATTAGTAAGGGTGTCAAAGGTTACGGGGAGAAAGCAGGAGACAGGGACAGATAAATCAGCCATGATTGTATGGTGGAGCGGACTAGATAGACCAAATGGCCTAATTCGGCTCCTATGACTTATGAGCTTATGTTTCCCTTGACTAATGAACCATGAGCCATGGTGTATCATTTCATATCGAGGTCGATTTTTAAGGTAAAAAGAAGGATACATTTCTTCACATAGATGGGTGAATCTTTAGAATTCTTTACCCCAGGAGACTTGGACACTGAGTTGGCTGAAAGCTGAGATCACTGGATGATGCAGGTAAACAGAGCGGAGGTAGAAGAATATCTGTGGTGTTGAACAGTGGAGCAGGCATGATGAGACTTGTAATCGCATGTTCTTGTATTCATGTTTGGCTCGTCCATCACTCCCTTAACCAACGCCACGTTAACTTGAGGCCATTCACATCTCTTCTGCTTGTGTTTTGACTCACACCAAGACCGTACATTCATCAATCATGTGCTTTTTGCTCACCCGCTCTACCTCCTCAGGCCCCCGAGATTTGGGACCCATCGTGAGACCAATTGTCTTAAGGGAGAAAGCTGGAAGAGGGGTGGGGGCAGGGCAAAACCTGGCAAGTGATAGGTGGATAGATATAAAAAGCTGGAGTAACTCAGTGGGTCAGACAGCATCTCTGGAGAGAAGGAATAGGTGAAGAAGGGTCTCAACCTGAAACATCACCTATTCCTTTTCTCCAGAGATGCTGTCTGACCCGCTGAGTTACTCCAGTTTTTTGTGTCTATCTTCGATTTAAACCAGCATCTGCAGTTCCTTTCGCAGTCTCCAGGGAGGAAGCGGCCGCTCCAGACATTTCCAAGCCGCTGAGGAGTGTTCACCCGACGCCGGAGCTCCATCTTACCGGCAAGAGGGCCTGAAAACATCGGACTGGCTGCGGAGGTCACAAATAGGCCCCGACCTTGGGTGATCACAGAGGAAGAGGACTGAAACTTTCTGATGCCTTTCACCACAGTGGACATTTTTGATTCTGTTGTGGGGGGGGGGGGACGTTCATGTTGAATTCTATAATGTGTTGTGTCATTTTTCTCTTTTTTAAATTTTTCTATGGATGTACGGAAACCTAATTATTTTTTTCTATGTAAAGCATTTTGGATTCACCGCAAGTTGATTTAAACGTGCCATATAAATAAAAATTACTTACTTACTACTTACTTACTTACTTTCTACACAAGTGATAGGTGGATACAGGTGAGGGCAGATGGTTGGACAAAGGCCAGAGATGAAAGGACAAAAGGCTGTGAGATGAGGTGAGAAGAGGCGTGGAATGTGAAGAGGGGAGACGAGGATATATAAACCTCTCTCTATAGATATATTAGCGCTGGCTTTGCTAATGATACCTGCATCCTATATAAAAATGAAATAAATAAAAGAGCACATTTCATTGTTTTGGAATAGACAAAGAAAGATTGGAAAATATGTTTAACCTTCTCTGTCCTGCCATTCATTGTTACCAAAACAATCTGCTTTATTGACACCAGAATAATCCATCTTAATTACACAAATGCACCAGAGTATATCCTATAACAATGTGCAAGCAACTTTCTCTCAAAATATACTCTCGCTGAAGTCTGAAATGTATTTCTAACTCAAAGGGGAAGACTCTTTACTGACCTTCATCTTCAGAGGATTTGGACAAAGGGGAAAGATGAGAGTTCTGGGCAGAGCCTGATTGGATGTTCATTTATGTTGATGGTGAATCCTTTGACTTGGATGGTTGACCATTCAACCATACTCAATTCTTGCCATTGAGGGAGTGCAGCATAGGTTTACAAGGTTAATTCCCGGGATGGCGGGACTGTCATATGCTGAGAGAATGGAGCAGCTGGGCTTGTACACTCTGGACTTTCGAAGGATGAGAGGGCATCTCATTGAAACATATAGGATTGTTAAGGGTTTGGACATGCTAGAGGCAGGAAACACGTTCCCGATGTTGGGGGCGTCCAGAACCATGGGCCACAGTTTAAGAATAAGGAGTAAGCCATTTAGAACGGAGATGAGGAAACACTTTTCTCACAGAGAGTGGTGAGTCTGTGGAATTCTCTGCCCCAGAGGGCGGTGAAGGCAGGTTTTCTGGATGCTTTCAAGAGAGAGCTAGATGGGGCTCTTAAAGATAGCAGAGTCAGGGGATATGAGGAGAAGACAGGAACGGGGTACTGATTGGGGATGATCAGCCATGATCACGTTGAATGGCGGTGCTGGCTCGAAGGGCCGAATGGCCTACTCCTGCACCTATTGTCTATTGTGTATTGTCAAATAGCATCAGGTTTTCTGGGTCGGAACTTTGAAGCCAGGTTGCCCAGACGAGGCTTGTCTCCCCGAAGCGTAGACCTGACTAGAGGTGCTGGAAACGAGAAAGGGATCGGGATAGGATACATGCAGCTCACCAAAATACTGCAGATGCTGGAAATGTGAAATAAAGACAACTGTTGGAACTATTTCATGCAGCATCTGTGGAGTTCCAGATTGAAGAAGTGTTATCAGAACTGAATGGTCATCACTTGGACAGGTACATGGATGGGAAAGGTTTCGAGGCATATGGGCAAAACAGGAGTAGCTTGGATGGGGATAGACACAAACAGCTGGAGTAACTCAGCGGGACAGGCAGCATCTCTGGAGAGAAGGAATGGGTGACGTTACGGGTCGAGACCCTTCTTCAGACTTCGCCGAGCTAGGATGAGGCATGAACACGTTGGGCCGAAGGGTCTCTGTCCATGAGGTGTGACTGCATCAAGTTGAAACATGAACTCCGTTCCTCTCTCCACATTTGTTGTCTGAGGTTACACAAAAATGCTGGAGAAACTCAGCGGGGTGCAGCAGCATCTATGGAGCGAAGGAAATAGGCAACGTTTCGGGCCAAAACCCTGAAGGAAATAGGCAAAGTTTCGGGCCAAAACCCTGAAGGAAATAGGCAACGTTTCGGGGCGAAACCCGGAAGGGTTTCGGGCCGAAACGTTGCCTATTTCCTTCGCTCCATAGATGCTGCTGTACTCGCTGAGTTTCTCCAGCATTTTTGTGTAACCTTCGATTTTCCAGCATCTGCAGTTCCTTCCTAAACACTGTTGTCTGAGTATGATTAGCATTTGCTTTTTTTTTAAATTACCTGTACTGTTTAATCTTTCATCTGCAGGAGGAATGGAAGCTATTTACATCTCCAAAAATAGGAATATTTCCTCTAAAAAAAGTTGGCAATTGATAGTAGAGAACTGGCACTTGTAATTTTATATACTTTTATCCAGTCTCGCTGCAACCTCCGACGGTCCTGAGATAGGTACTTGATGGCTGGCACTGACATGGTGGGCAGAAGGGCCTGATTTGATGCTGTTCGGCTCGGTCACAAGGTCATAAGGGATAGGAGCAGAATTAGGCCATTCGGCCCATCAAGTCTACTCCGCCATTCAATCATGGCTGATCTATCTCTCCCACCTAACCCCATTCTCCTGCCTTCTCCCCATAACATAGAAACATAGAAAATAGGTGCAGGAGTAGGCCATTCGGCCCTTCAAGCCTGCATCGCCATTCAATATGATCATGGCTGATCTTCCAACTCAGTATCCTGTACCTGCCTTCTCTCCATACCCCCTGATCCCTTTAGCCACAAGGGCCACATCTAACCCTCTTAAATATAGCCAATGAACTGGCCTCAACTACCTTCTGCGGGAGAGAATTCCACAGATTCACCACTCTCTGTGTGAAAAAGTTTTCCTCATCTCGGTCCTAAAAGATTTCCCCTTTATCCTTAAACTGTGACCCCTTGTTCTGGAACCTCTGACACCCGTACTAATCAAGAAACTATCTATCTCTGCCTTAAATATATCCACTGACTTGGCCTCCAAAACCTTGTGTCAAAAAATTCCACAGATTCGCCACCCTCTGACTAAAGAAATGTCTCTTAATCTCCATCCTAAAGGAAGGTCCTTTAATTCTGAGGCTATGACCTCTAGTCCTAGATTGTCCCATTAGTGGAAACATCCTCTCCACATCTGTGACTCGGAGTCAGGGGCCAGACAAGGCCAGGACATTGAGATCGCTGGTCCAGACCCCTCCCACTGCCCGCTCGTGAAAGAAAAACAAGCAGATGATCAGAAAGATTTGCAAAGATTACCGCGGGTTATCTGTGCAGCTAAGACACTTAATTCAGGAAGACAAAAGGTCACGGGAAACCTGATGGCTAAAAATACGTCAAACCTACAGATTATATAAGTGCATAATATTTCAACGCAGGCCCATTCATGATAGAGACCACGTATTTGTTATACAACGAGGGAGTGGCTAGAACCCTTGGTGCTGCCTCAGCCCACCTCACCTGCTGGTCACCACCTGGGCTAAATGTCCAATATCTCAAGGTGGGTCTGGCCAATCTGAATGAATACCGTGTGCCGATTATAGGGTCAACCAGGACGGACACACGAGGAGTAATGAAGAGTGCAGAGGAAAATAGAACTTCACACTGTGGATATCCAAACACGGGGAGGGGTGAATTATCCTGGAGAACGCCGGCAACACAATCACTAACGGTCATCCCTTCTTCTCCGCCCGCGCTCCTGCAAGGCAGACAATATAAAAGCTTGAAATCACCCTCCACCAAACTCAGGAACAGCTTTCCCCTGCATTATCAGATTGCTAAACGGCTCTCCCATAAGCGAGGAGGTAGCCCCAATCTTCCAACCTACCTCACAGTGGACCTTGGACTTTTTCTCCTGAACTGTTACGCTGCAGTTGCTGAAACTATATTCTAGTACTTTTCTCTTAGCATTAACTGTTGCACTAGTGTACTCATAGAGTATTCATGTCTAATATTATATGATGTAATTAGATAGCCTGCAAGCAAATCTTTACACTGTATCTCTCTACACATGAATATAATAAACTAAGCCAACACCAGTTTCAATTGGACTATTTTTGGTGACCTTGATCCTCAGAAACATCATTGTCCAAGCCCAGAATTGGAAATAGATTGCTTGGCTGAATGTGTGTCACACTGTTAATAAAAGTAATGTTTAAACCATTATGTATTTATTTTATTGTAGACCAACTGCCCAAAACCACATTGGAGTCCCGTTGAATCTATGGCAGCAGAATATCTTTTGACTCCACACATCTCTCATGTTTTAGATATACACAGTGTGAAGTTTTCTTTCTTCTTCACTGTTGATTACACCTCATGACGTCCCAATGTACCTTCCACACGTCACCCATCCATGTTCTCCAGAGATGTTGCTTGACCAAAGTACTCCAGTATCTTTGTGCCCTTTTTCAACAATGCACGTATTTTTTCAAAAAGAGAGTCATGAGTCAAGAGTGTTTTATTGTCATATGTCCCGGGCGGGACAATGAAATTCATACTTGTAAACATACAAAATTATGAAGGGCATCCATCATCAGGGTTGGTAGAAAAGTCAAACACAGACACAAAATGCTGGAGTAACTCAGCGAGATAGGCAGAATCTCTAGAGAAAAGGAATGGGTGAAGTTTCCTTATCTCCGGAGATGCTGCCTGACCCGCTGAGTTACTCCAGCACTCTGTGAAACGTCACCTATCCATGTTCTCCACTGATGCTGCCTGACCCGCTGAGTTACTCCAGCACTCTGTGAAACGTCACCTATCCATGTTCTCCACAGATGCTGCCTGACCCGCTGAGTTACTCCAGCACTCTGTGAAACGTCACCTATCCATGTTCTCTACAGATGCTGCCTGACCCACTGAGTTACTCCAGCACTCTGTGAAACGTCACCTATCCATGTTCTCCACAGATGCTGCCTGACCCACTGAGTTACTCCAGCACTCTGTGAAACGTCACCTATCCATGTTCTCCACAGATGCTGCCTGACGCGCTGAGTTACTCCAGCACTCTGTGTCCTTTCAAGCATCTGTGGAGGAAATGGACAGGTGGTGTTTTGGGTTGAGACCCTTCTTAAGGGAGATGTGTTGACAGGTTAGAAGTTATAACTTAGCAACAATTGCTGATGGAGAAATATTAGCCAGCAAAGGTTAAAAATACTCCTCTTGTCTAAAAAAGTGCTTTCTTATTTAAGTCTTGGACAGCACAAAAACAGACCTTCAACCCACCTTGTCTATGACAATCTAGTTGGAATACTGGGCATCTCATTTACCTGCATTTGCCCCATACCCCTCGATCCTTCCTATCCATTTGTGTCCAAGTAAGTTCATAAGTGATAGAAGCAGAATTAGGCCATTCGGCCCATCAAGTCTACCCCGCCATTCAATCATGGGTGATCTATCTCTCCCTCTCAACCCCATTCTCCTGCCTTCTCCCCATAACTGCTGACACCCACACTGATCAAGAATCTATTTATCTCTGCCTTAAAAATAACCAACTGATGTGAAAGCAGTATCAGAACTGATGCAGCGTTCCTTCAAGGCTGCGTGCGGTTTGTGAGTCGACGGTTATCCGTGCGAAGATGAATCTTTTCACACATGGACAGGAAGTGTTGAGGGGGTCAAACCACATGCATTTCAAGTACAATATTGTGGCACCACAGAGCTGTCTCACACGCCTGCCCTGCCCTGCGTGTGACTACAGGAGCAAAGATCAGATCTGCCCCACATGTTAAACCAGTGTCTGCTGGCAATTTCCTCTCGGGCCCCATCTAAAGCCAGATACGGACTTCCTCACAGCTCACTCCACACAGGGATTACCCGCCCAGTGAGACAGACACAGAAAGCTGGAGTAACTCAGCGGTAGTAACTCAGGCAGTATCTCTGGAGAGAAGGAATGGGTGACGTTTCGGGTCGAGTTCCGAAGAAGTGCTTCCACTAGAAACGTAAGCTTTGTTACTCTTCCCACAGATGCTGCCTGATCACCTGAGTTTCCGGCATTTTCTTTTTTTTTGTCTATTTGCAAAGAATGGATGAATAGCCGGGAACAATATTTAAAGAGCAGAGCCAAGCAGAACTTCCCAGATAAAGGGGGAATGTGGCCACGTACAGCGCACAGTGTAATGTCTGTTGTTTTGGAGATCAGTTCTAGGGGGTTACTGGTACAACAGTGGGGTCAAGGAAAGAGCGTTCACGTCGCGGCCCTGTGTCCACCAAACTTTCCACCACCAAGCACAAGAAGCGACAAGATAGACACCATTGTATGCAGATGCAGAGACGTGTGATCAGCTCTGGCAGAACAACTTCGAATCTTGTGTGTGGACTCGATAATAAGAAGATCTTCAAGTAACCCCAACATTCCCTCTCTCTCTATCCCTCCCTCACCCAAGTCACACCAGCTTCTCGTTTTCACCCAACAAACAGTTAACAATGGCCTGTTTCCTTTATCATTTTGCATATCTTTCATTCATTGTTCTTTATCTCTCTACATCATCGCCTATATCTCTCGTTCCTCTTTTCACTGACTAGTCTGAAGAAGGGTCACGACCCGAAACGTCACCCATCCCTCTCTCCAGAAATGTTGCGAGTTACTCCAGCTTTTTGTGTCTATCTTCGGTTTAAACCAGCACCTGCAGTTCCTTCCTACACATTCCTACAACCTGTGCAGGAGCAAGCAAGTTGCCAGACCAGAGCCACGCTTACTGAAACTACAGAACCCCAGCCTGGCAGAAACAACTGCCTCACCTACACCAGCGATGCCACACTCGAGGAGGGATCACTTTTGCTGCTCATTGGATGCATTTGTACTGCACAAACTTGAGCTGTTAATCACTTTTAATCAGCCTAATCACAAAATCTACTCCTCCAGAGAGGTGAGGCAAGTTTGCAGTGCAGAGCAATTAATTGTTGCAGGAAGGAACTGCAAATGCTGGTTTACACCGAATATTGACTCAAAATGTTGGAGTAACTCAGTGGGACAGGCAGCGTCTCTGGAAAGAAGGAATGGGTGACGTTTTGGGTTGAGACTCTTCTACAGACGAAGTAGGGTCTCGACCTGAAAAGTCAACCATTCCTTCTCTCCAGAGATGCTGCCTGACCCGCTGAGTTACTCCAGCATTTTGTGTCTGTCTTTTTGCTGTGACATTGGTATTTTATTACAGTTTATTTCCGTCACACCACACCGTCTATACAGTGAGAAGCTTTTGTTTTCATGCTATTCAGTACAAGGAACAAAGTCCTAGCCTGCTCAATCTCTCCCCTATAGCTCAGGCCCTTCAAATTCCTGGGCGTGCACATCTCTGAAGATCTTTCCTGGTCCGAGAACACTAATGCAATCATCAAAAAAGCACATCAGCGCCTCTACTTTCTGAGAAGATTACGGAGAGTCGGATTGTCAAGGAAGACTCTCTCTAACTTCTACAGGTGCACAGTCGAGAGCATGCTGACCGGTTGCATCGTGGCTTGGTTCGGCAATTTGAACGCCCTGGAGAGGAAAAGACTACAAAAAGTAGTAAACACTGCCCAGTCCATCATCGGCTCTGACCTTCCTTCCATCGAGGGGATTTATCGCAGTCGCTGCCTCAAAAAGGCTGGCAGTATCATCAAAGACCCACACCATCCTGGCCACACACTCATCTCCCTGCTACCTTCAGGTAGAAGGTACAGGAGCCTGAAGACTGCAACAACCAGGTTCAGGAATAGTTACTTCCCCTCAGCCATCAGGCTATTAAACCTGGCTCGGACAAAACTCTGATTATTACCAACCACTTTCTGTTATTTGCACTATCAGTTTATTTATTCATGTGTGTATATATTTATATCATGGTATATGGACACATTTATCTGTTTTGTAGTAAATGCCTACTATTTTCTGTGTGCTTAAGCAAAGCAAGAATTTCATTGTCCTATACAGGGACACATGACAATAAACTCACTTGAACTTGAACTTGAACTTGAACCCTCAAGTCCTGGCAACATCCTTGCAAATCATTTCTGCATTCACTGTGAAGCACGTTTAGACTATATTTCTTTGAGAGGTTTTTGTAATATGACCATTGAAATACTATTGAAATCATACTATACATGATGCAAGCCGGACACAGGTACAAATAGTTCAAAGTGAAAAATGCCAGAGTGCAGAATATAGTGTTACATTGTAATAGCATTACGGTCACAGAGAAAGTGCAGATAAGAAAAAGCGTAAGGTCGGCAATGAGGTAGGTCGAGGGATCAGGAATAGCACCCTAGCTTATGAGAAGGCCGATCAGTAGTTGGATAACAGCTGGGAAGAAGCTGTTTCTGAATCTAGTGGCACCTGCTTTCAAGCTTTTATATTTTCTGCCAGATAGGAGAGGGGAGAAGAGGGAATGACTGGGGGGGGGCAGGGGTAGAAGGTCCGTGATTATGCCGGCTGCTTTCCCGTGGCAGTGTGGTGTGTGGATGGGGTCAATGGCAGAGAGTCTGGTCTGTGTGCGGCTTCTTGAAATCATCATTGAATGTTAGACTGATTTAGTGTCGACCTCAGCTGCATTTACTAATATAACCTGTCCCTGGATAATGAATGGGTTCTGTTATTACAGAGCTCCATAAGTTGATTATATCCATACGTCAGAAAGTAAACATCCACAGTGTTGTGATGAATAGCATCAAAGCACGCAAGACTGAGAAGAAAGAAAATTACTAAAAGTGGAGAGAGCACGGAAACGAGTCCTGCCGATGATGGGAACTAGCGCACAAATGTCAAACATTTGAATTTAATAATACTGTGGGCGCTTGTTCGTGTGTAAGAGTGTCCAGAAGTCGGGGCTTCAAAACTTGGGGACAGCCTCATCTAGTGATAACATTATTTAAAATCCAGTGCAGATAAAAAATTAATTGTTCCAGTTTCACATCAATCCAATGCGTTAAATGATGCATGTTAAAGACCCTTGTGGTTTTCCAGTTAGCATCAACTGGAACTTGGAACAGTACAGCACAGGAACAGGCCCTTCGACCCACAATGTTTGTACCGAACATGATACGAAATTAAACGGATCTCATCTGCGTGTACATGATCCATATCCCGCTAATCCCTGCACTTTTCACATGCCTATCTAAAAGTCTATTAAATGCCACGATCCTATCTGACCACCAACACCCCTGGCAGCATGTTCCAGGCACCCACCCCTCTCTGTGGAACAATAGCTTTGGGCATCTACATTAAAGTCAAAGTCAAAGTATCCTTTATTGTCCTTCAGACCTTTTGGTCTGAACAAAATGTTGTTGCCTTGCAGTCATACATATAATAAAATAACCAAACACACAATAAACACAAACAATAAACTTTCCCCCTCTCTCATTATAGCTCTGCCCGCTGGAGTTGGACATTTCTACCCTGGGTAAAAGGCTGCGACTGTCTCCCCCATCTGTGCCCGTCATGTCTCTTGGCTAACCATCCCTAGGAGGCAAACTACCATTGCTTTACACCATGTCTTAGGGCTGAAATACTCGTTCAGTTACAACAGGGATCCTGAGAAGCGTTCAGAAAATACCAATCCACCCCTAGCTGCCCGACCAGTGGCACTAAACACTGCTCCAACTGTGATTTATAGCACTGTTAATTTGAGGTTTCTCCAAGACAGGGATATGTGGTGATACTTAAATGAATTGGATTGACCTGCACAATTGCCTAGTCCACGTGCTGTAATCATTCACTTCAGCGTTTGACCAGGAAACTAGACGAACAGTGACGTGACTCTAAAATTGCTGGTTGTCCTCATGGCTCAGCCTCAAGTCGCAGGCTCTTCTATGCAGCACAACATGACTGTAACCAGTCAGAACCTTTAGCCCAGGGTGGCAATGTGGCAAACTAGAGGGCACAGCTTTAAGTGGAGAGGGGCAATGTTTAAAGGAGATGTGCTGGGCAAGTTGTTTTGTTTAGACGTTTTGTAGGTGGTGAGTGCCTGGAACACGCTGCCATGGGTGGTGGTGGAGGCAGATGGAATAGTGCCATTTAAGCAGGTTTTAGATTGACACATGATATGCGGGGATTGGTGACAAGGGAGGGGTGTGGATCACGTTGAGGCAGAGGAGACTCATTTAATTTGGCATCGTGTTCAGCGCAGACATTGTGGGCTGTCTGCTGCCTCGGCCCAAGGGTGCAGGGGTGGCAAATAGTTGCCCCTATTGCATAGGTCGTGTAGACTCTGGGGGGAGTTGACAGAACTTCAGGGAGAACAGGTTCACAGGGAAAGTTAGTGGGGAATGGGATTGTGAGAGAAATGGGTGGGACACAAAGAGAGGGGGCGGGATTATTACCCAAAATTGGCAGATGGGTGGACAAAACCCAAAGATGAAATGATAACAAAAGTTTATGAGCTCGGGAGAGAAGAAGACTGAAATCTACCTGACAGGTTTTATATTCAATGTCAAGAGTTTTGCTGAATATTTCAAGGGTTTGTTGTTTGTTCCAGGGCTGCTGTTTTCTCCAATTTGCGCTATGCCTCACTCTGACAATGGAGGAGGCCCAGGACAGAAAGGTCAGATTGGGAATGGGAGGGGGAGCTGAAGTGCTGGGCCACTGGGAGATCAGCTATGTTAAGACGGACTGAGCGGAGGTGTTCAGTGAAATGATCGCCGAGCCTGCGCTTGGTCTCGCCGATGTAGAGGAGTTATGTAGGTAAGTTACGTGTTTTATTCTGGGGGAGGGGAAACAAAATCAGTTGCGTCCATCAACCGGGTGTCAAGATGGCTGTTTCCATCAGCCTTTACATCAACATTTCTGAACTTTCTGATGCCTTTCCCCACAGTGGAAATTTTTTATTCTGTTGTGGGGGGACGTTTGTGATGAATTATACAATGTGTTGTGTCATTTTTCTTAATTTTAATTTTTCTATGGATGTACAGAAACTTATTTATTTTTTTCTATGTAAAGCACTTTGGTTTCAACGCGAGTTGATTTAAACGTGCTATATAAATAAATTTACTACTACTTTACTACTACATTTCACAAAGTTGAAACGACCCTTCCAATCAAACTCCCTGGACCAGACCAGGAAGAAAAAATGAATCAAAGTTCACAGAAATTTCTGCAGCACTGGCCCTGCGATTTCTGCGACCCCTGGCGACATGTTGCGGGCGACCTCTCACTACCATAAGAGACCTCTCACTACCATACAGCCTATGGTCGTGAGAGGTCTCCAAAGAGTCGTAGCGTCTTTCTGGTCGCCGCTGAATTTTCAACATGTTGAAAACTTCGGCGACCTATGACGTGTGCCGGCAGTCGCCTGTAAAGGTCGCGTAAGTGGGACAGGCCCTTAACTCATCGGGTCTGACAGCATCGCTGGAGAACATGATGGGTTACTCCAATACTTTGTATCTTTCATTGTGAACCAGCACCTGCAGTTCCATCTACTGCGTTTGTGTGCTTTGCACCCACTCTTTGCTTGTGCTCCCGGTCGAAAGCTCTTGAGGTGCTACGAATATGAATAATAAAGAGGATTTATCCTGGGAAAAAGGTGCCAATGCTTGTCACAATTGTGGAATAGAAAGGGAGTGCAAATTAATTGAGTCCCCCCGTGAAGCGGCACTTGAAACATCATTCGATGTTCATTGCATGCTCCGTGGCGAAACTTGCTGCAAATCCTGCAGACTGCAAATGATTCCACTGAATAGGGGCTCACCTAAACTTCTCATGTGCAAATGTATTCTGCTCAGTGCACCCAACTGTAAAATCAGCCGGCTCCTCTAACGTGCACTGATGCAGAAACGACTATATAACATGGAGACTTCAAGGTAAAATTATTTAGAGTGGAAAAGCTCACCAATGTAAGGACATGATTGATTCCCATGCAGGGTGGCACAGTGGTGCAATTAGTGTAGCTACTGCCTCACATGACAGTGACATAGGTCCCACCCTAGCCTCGGGTGCTGTCTGTGGAGAGTTTGCACGTTCTCACTGCAATCGGGGGGAATTTCCCCCGAGCACTTCTCATTCCACCCACATCCCAAGGACATGAGGGTTGGTCGGCTTATTGGCCATTACTAAATTAGGGGTGGAACCTGGAAGAGTTGATGAGAATGCAGGGAGAATACGATGCTGGTGCGTCTTGGATGGCATGGACTCGATGGGTTAGTTTCCATGCTGTATCTCTTGATTCCGCAAGTTGGTGGTCCATGTTATAATATGCGATCGCTATCTTTCTGCAACAAATCCTGACCTCCAATGATGCTTCTTTTTCTTCTTGCGCAAGGCATGCACAGCCTAACGCTGTACGACAACTTGTTCTATTTGATCTTATTTGATTGTGCACGCCGGGTTGATTGCATTCGCCGAAACAGGGCGGACCACGTGAAGGTTGCAATCTCCCATGATCTCCAATGCTGTTAGAATGACAATTAAAGTGATCTCCACAGAACCAGTGAGATGGGCAAAAATGGCTACCTTAACTTGTGATGTTAATATCTTCTTATTCTCACTTGTACTGAGATAACGTGAAAAGCTTTTGTTTGCATGCTTTCCGGTCGAATCACACCATACATGATGAGTACACTCAAACCATACACGGACAAAAAGTAGTGCGGAGAGAAAAATATCAAAGTGCAGAATTTAACGTTATAGTGTTCCAGTTGTAGAGAAAAGGGGCAAGGTCTGCAATAAGGTAGATTGGGAGCTGGGAATTACATCCCTGCTCAGTAGACGACCTTGCATTCATCTGATAACGGCAGGGAAGAAGCTGTTCTTCAGTCTGATGATATACGCTTTCAGATTTTTCATCTTCTGCCTGATGGGAGAAGGTATAACCAGGATCGATAGGGGAGTCAAGAACCAAAGGACAAAGGTTTAGAGTGGAAGTGGAGAGTGGAAAGATTTTAAAGGAACCTGAGGGGCAACTTGTTCCACTCAGAGGGTGGTGTGTGTATGGAACGAGCTGCCGGAGGAGGTAGTGCTGCAGGTACTATGACAGCATTTAAACAGACATTTGGACATGTACGTGGATGAGAAGGGTTTAGACAATGGGTGCAGGAGTAGGCTATTTGGCCCTTCGAGCCATTCAATGTGATCATGGCTGATCATCCACAATCAGTACCCCGTTCCTGCCTTCTCCCCATATCCCCTGACTCCGCTATCTTTAAGAGCTCTATCTAACTCTCTCTTGAAAGCATCCAGAGAACTGGCCTCCACCGCCCTCTGAGGCAGAGAATTCCACAAACAGGGAGATATTGGCCGAGGGCAGGCACGTGGAACATGTAGATGGGCATCTTGATCAGCATGGTTGGTTTAATGCTGGTGTAACTAAAAGAAATAGATCATAGAAACCATGTTATAATTTAAAGGGAACTTGAGGGGCAACTTGTTCTGCTCAGAGGGTGGTGGGTGTATGGAACGAGCTGCCAGTGGAGGTAGTGCTGCAGGTACTATGACAGCATTTAAACAGACATTTGGACACGAGAAGGGTTTAGACAATAGAAAATAGGTGCAGGGTAATGTCTGAGAGTAATGTCCACAAAATATATCTGTAACAAGCTCCAGAATATAATTTTCACTAAAACATGTTTGGGCTCTACCAGATCTATATTTGCTGCCTGAAATGAGACAAAGCTTTAACCCAAGCAGAATAATATTACAGAAGGCAAGTAATTCCTGAGATATACGGTTTCACTACATTTTACCCATTCTGCTTCATATCAGGTGCTCAAAGCGTTCAAGTCAATCATGATATTTTCGGACTATGTTTTAAGGGAGATTCTCAGTATTCTTGTCATGAGATCAGAGAACAGAACAAGACATGGGTGTCACATTAATTCCCGCAACCATTGGGCTCTTGAACAATATGCAACACCAACAAGGGCCCATACAGTGGTGCAGCTTGTAGAGTCACTGCCTCATCGGGCCAAGACCCAGGTTCAATCCTGACCTCTGGTGCTGTCTGTGTGGAGTTTGCACGTTCTCCCTGCGACCACATAGGTTTCCTCCGGGTGCTCCGGTTTCCTCCCACATCCCAAAGACATGCAGGTTGGTTGGTTGGTTAATAGGCTTCTGTAAATTACCTCAAGTCTCTCAGTGACTGGTAGAAACTGGGGAGAGTTGATGATATAATGGTCAAAATAAAATTGTATTAGATTAGTGTAGGATTAGTAGTGGTTGTTCAATGGGTCAGTGTGGACTCGGTGACCTGACGGGCCTATTTCCATTCTCTATCTCTCTCTAACTCTTTTACTAACCAGAGTAACTATGATCTTCTATGGATTGTGTTTTTTGATTGCACAACAGACTTTGGTTTTCCACTATGATGAAGGTTGTTAAATTATTATATTTTTGATTGTTATGTATTTATCTGTGTGTTATTGTGTTAATGGGTCTGTAAAGCTGCAGTAAGTAATATCGTTGTTCCAATGCCAGTACAAGTGACAACTAAACACCCTTGCCTCTTGACACAGTAGTGCAGCATCTCCAGTGACCTGGGTTTATAAAAACAAACTGCTCGAGGACGTTTGGTGGAACTTCGTTAAACAAATGATCAAAAGAGGTTTACTGTACATTGCAAATCAGGGACCAGCAATATACCCACGCCCGTACATTCCTTGCAGTCAGACATATACAGAGGTTGTTTGGGGTTTAATAATTGCCTTCAAGTCTCATCTTGTGCCACCTTGTAAAGGGCCTGTCCCACTTAGGCGATTTTTATGGCGACTGCCGCAAGATTTTCAACATGTTGAAAAAGTTTAGACGACAGTGGCGACAGTTTTTGCTGTCGTAGGTTACGCCAGGTGTCGTAGGTGAATTCCATTAAAACTGGTCCCTGGCAGTCGCCTAAAGAGTCGCCTCAGTGGGACAGGCCCTATATGATGCATTATCTGATCTAATTAAAACGCTGCCTGCCTTCATCCAAGAACTCGGACTTGGAATTGAGAGTAATGGAGAATTCAAGTTGTGGCCTCCCTATTTAAGGAAGTATTTTTGCTTAAGACCACCCTCCTCCACCTCCAGTTTAAATTCCATTTGGAATATTTTTGGAGGACCAGGAAACCGAGAACAAGAACAGGCTTCCTTGCCTGAAAGACCTCAGGCAAGGAGGTTCCCCAATAGGCCATGGAAGTGAAAAAACAGGACAAGCAGGACCGGCAACTTTTGCCTATGTTTGAAATAAACCAACATCTGCAGTTCCTTTGCAACAACTTTCTTCTCCCTAATTGTCTACAGTGGACGAACCACTGATGTAAATTAAATGTAAAAATGCTCACTAACTTAGAGCAAACATACAGTCTACCAAGCAGATGGTTGTTAATTAGACATTGGCAGGGCCCAGCATGGTTGTGGCAACCACCTTCCTCTTGGTCTATTAACCGGTTGCAAAAAATTAACTTTGCAAATCACTCATGTGGTGTTGTTGGTTAATTCCATTAAGAGCCGGTATCTAACTGCGTAGGAGTGCAGAGAAGCAAGGTGACCTGAAATGTCATTGTGATTCAGAGGACAGCCACCATTCAAGATTGGCTCAGTAACCCCAGCAAGAGCAGCCGGCCTCATAGTCCAGCGACAAATACTGTGATACCAACTCAAAGAGAAGGAAGCTCGACAAGAACATGGCATCTTTTGGATGAGGTTTAGGGTTGGGGTTATTGTGGTCACATAGGCATAGAAATTAGGTGCAGGAGTAGGCCATTCAGCCCTTCGAGCCTGCACCGCCATTCAATATGATCATGGCTGATCATCCAACTCAGTATCCCGTACCTGCCTTCTCTCCATGCCCCCTGATCCCTTTAGCCACAAGGGCCACATCTAACTCCCTCTTAAATATAGCCAATGAACTGGCCTCAACTACCTTCTGTGGCAGAGAATTCCACAGATTCACCATTCTCTGTGTGAAAAATGTTTTTCTCATCTCGGTCCTAAAAGATTTCCCCCTTATCCTTAAACTGTGACCCCTTGTTCTGGAGTAAAGTACAGTGAAAGCATTGTTTTGCATGTTATCCAATCACATCAGATAATACTATACATAAATACAATCAAGTCAAACTCAAATACAATAGGTAGAGTGAAGGGAAAGATAGAGGTCACAGAATATAATTCTTAGCATTGTAATGCATCAGTTCCAAAGACAAAGTCCAATGTCCGCAATGGGGTAGAGGTGAATCAGGCAGTGCACTAGCTTATGGAAGAACCATTCAGAAGCCTGATAACAGAAGGGAAGAAGCTGTTCCTGAGCCATTAGGAAAACGATCAAATATCACTTTCAACAAAAACATTCCATAATCATCAGGCAATTGATCACCACCAACTCCAACTAGACTACAAACTTCCTGGGTTGCACTGGGGACTGGGTGTGGTTTTGTTTTTGCACTAGATTGGGTTTTTTAATTTATTGATTTGCTCATTATATTATCAATTGAGCATTGGGTTTAAATAGCTGTTGTGATGCTGCAAGAAATAATTTCACTGATCCGTTTCGGCACATATGACAACTAAACACTTAGACTCTTGGCAGAGTTGGTAAGTGCGGTAACTCTTCACAAGCCTTTGATCTGTCCTTGTAGCGACAGGATTTATGTGGCAGTCCAGTCACTGAGGGCCATGTCGCCGAAGGGGAGTCTAGTCTATGGAGCTGATGCGCTATAATGCTGAGAACTACATATGCGGCACAGTGGTACAGTGGTAGAGTTGCCACCTTACAGCACCAGTAACCCGAGTTTGATCCCGACTACGGGTGCTGTCTTTATGCCCGTGACCTGCGTGGGTTTTCTCCGGATGCTCCGGTTTCTGATAAGGAAGAATTTCTTCAGTCAGAGGGTGGTGAATCTGTGGAATTCATTGCCACAGACAGCTGTGGAGGCCAAGTCATTGGGTATTTTGAAAACAGAGATTGACAGATTCTTGATCAGTATGGGCGTCAATGGTTACGGTGAGAATGGGATTGAAAGGGAAAGATAGATCAGCCATGACTGAATGGTGGAGTAGACTTGAAGGGCTAGAATGGCCTAATTCTGATCCTATGACCTATGAACGTTTGAAAAACCGGCAAGGTTTGCTAAAGTTGATGAAACAATGTGTATGTGAGTGAACCAATGTTGTGTGCTCAACTTGCCGATACTCTTCCTGTCCCCCTTTCTGATTGACTGACACCTTGTTAAATTATACAGTGAGGGAGAGTAAACTTCATCCACAGAAGGCAGCTATTTTATTCTACTGAAGGAAGTGTGGTTACTGGAGCTTCCTGCCCCATTAGTCATGCTTCTGGTCTGTGCAGACACGTGAGGTGATGTTAGTGCAGGGTCATCAATAAACGGAGGAACTTGCTTTGACACAGTCAGATCGGGCGGCATGGTGGTGCAGCGGTAGAGTTGCTGCCTCACAGTGCCAGAGACGCGGGTTCGATCCCGACTACAGGTGCTGTCTGTACGGAGTTTGTACGTTCTCCCCATGGCCTGCACGGGTTTCCTCCCGCACTCCAAAGACATACAGGTTTGTATTTAAATTGGCTTGGGTTTGTATACTCGGTACAAGTGTAAATTGTCCCCTAGTGTGTGTGGGATAGTGTACATGTGTGGGGATCGCTGGTCGGCGTGTGCTCGGGGGGCCGAAGGGTCCGTTTCTGCACTGCATCTCTAAACTAAAAACTAAACATACAATCAGTGTGCCATTGCACCAAGTATCGAAGCACCAAAACGGACGTGAAGCAGGATGTAGAGGGCTGAAGGACGTTGATAGTAATCGAGTAAAACACCAAGTGCTGGAGAAACTCAGTGAGTCAGGCAGGGATTAGTTAAGAATTAAAATTGTCACCAACATTTCAGAAAAAACTTCACCCTAAGTAGAAATTTAAGAAAAACAATATTTCCAAAGGAGAGTGTGGGTGGTTTTCCATTTGCAATCTAAAGGGAACTGTTAAGCTGTATTGAAAAAAACCTGTCTTAAAAACTGAGTTACTCCAGCACTCTGTGAAACGTCACCTATCCATGTTCTCCACAGATGCTGCCTGACCCACTGAGTTACTCCAGCACTCTGTGAAACGTCACCTATCCATGTTCTCCACAGATGCTGCCTGACCCGCTGAGTTACACCAGCACTCTGTGTTTCACATGTAATTTCAAAGTTAATTCTACAACTTGCTGGAATTTTATCTACATTTTTATTAAGGGCCTGTCCCACTTGGCGATTTTTTCGGCGACTGCCAGCATCATTGACTGACGTATCAGGTCACCGAAACATTCGCGGCGTGAAGATATATTACGAGCGGTGTTTTTTTCAAGTGTCGCGACATTTATTTTGTCGCCGCTGGATTTTGAAATGTTCAAAATCATTTGGCGACACTGATATGACACCGGCAGCCGCCGAACAAAATCGCCAAGTAGGACTGGCCCTTTACTTCCCAAGGAATAGAACATTTATTCCTGTCCCAGCTGGGTGGTGCTGTCTTTTTCTTACCCCTAATTTACAATCCCAAATTTCATCCAGTCTTTTCCATTGTTCTGTGGCAAAAGGGCAGTTTTTATTTTGGGACATAATGAAACAACAATGTGTGGGTATCACAATCGCACATGCCTTCATGTTTAGCTCCATTACTATCAAGTGTACCAAGGTACAGCTTTGTTTTACATGCCTGCCAACAGATCGGATAATACTCTGCATAAATACAACCACATCACACTCAACTACAATAGATAGAGCAAAAGGGAAAGATAAGTTCAAGGTTTCAAGGTCAGTTTGTTGTCACATGTACCAATTAAGGTACAGTGAAATTTGACAGTGTTACAGAGTGCTCTCATTTCACTCCTGACATCGGGAAGAAAGATTACGATTCTGAAAATTGTGACCTCCAGGTTAAGGAACAGCTTCTACCCAAAACCATCAGGTTATTGAACACTACAAACACCAACTGATCTTCAAACTACAAATTGTATTGGTCGCACTAGGGACTTGGACTTGAGTTTTGCACTTCAGTGGGGTCTTTTATTTATCAAATTTGTTTTATTTCTGTCATCTATACAAACCGATGTGCTGCAGCAAGTAAGGATGTTATGATTCTGCTTCAGTGAACATGACAATTAAACACTCTTGACTTAACACAATGGTCCGATGGTGCTTTACAGTCACATGTACCTGGGTACAGTGACATTCCATTTTTGCATACAATGCATTAAAAAAAATCTTACTATAAACAAGCACAATCATACTCTGGAATATAGTGTTTAAGAAGGAACTGCAGAAGCTGTAAAAGTAAGTCAGTAAGTAAGTTTATTGGACAAGTATCCACATACAAGGAATTTGCCTTGGTGCTCCGCCCACAAGTAACAACATGACATACCGTGACAGTTACGAGTGACTCAGAAAACACTAAACATTAATAATAACAAAACATTAATGATAAAACACCATTGATCAAGGTAGACAAAAGTGCTGGAGAAACTCAGCGGGTGCGGCAGCATCTATGGAGCGAAGGAAATAGGCAACGTTTCGGGACGAAACCCTTAAGGAAATAGGCAAAGTTTCGGGCCGAAACCCTTAAGGAAATAGGCAACGTTTCGGGCCGAAACCCTTAAGGGTTTCGGCCCGAAACGTTGCCTATTTCCTTCGCTCCATAGATGCTGCCGCACCCGCTGAGTTTCTCCGGCACTTTTGCCTTCTCTGGAATATAGTTTTCAGCATCGCAGATCTTTGTAGCGCATCAGTTCCATAGACTTTCAAACCTGACACACAGTCTTTCAGAAGACAACGCCCTTTTATGCAGGAAAACTGAGAAATCAACCTGATAAATTGTGCAATTTCCCTTGACTGCGCTTGCATTTCCTGTATAACTTACAGAAACTCAGATTTTCATTTTCCTCTGAATGGGAGTACTTAGAGACAGCAAATTCTCTCACCCTGCGCACTGAGCGACAGAAACTCAAATTGAACGCAAGCACATAATGAGTTGACTAAGCAACCCCATATATTATTTTAGACGCACGCACGCACACATACAGAATACACAGCAATAATAGTGTAGCAAATTGTTTACCCTCAGGGATAATAATCCAATATAACTACTTCTGAAGGTGCAAATGCCTACACATGCACGAATGACTGACCGAATAACTACATCCCATGAATTCTCTATTTCTCAAGTCACAATAAATAAAACTTTCCATACAGTTTTGGTGTAAGAAAGTATATTTATACGTGCTTAAATATAACTAGGCAGTTACTTCAGAAATTGCTATGTTATCCCCAACACCCCTCCTGAAGACTGGACACATGTCCCCAATACCTTTGGGTAAGACCAGTGCCCCCCTGACCCCATCCGCGAACCCCCACTCCAAACTCAAATCGGTTCCAAAGCCCCAGAGTCCCAGGTTTGATCCTGACCTCGGGTGCTGTCCATGTGGAGTTTGCACGTTTTCCCTGTGGCCGCATTGCTTTCCTCCATCTGCTCCAGTTTTCCAAAGACTTTTAGGATAATTGACCGTGTGTAAAATTGCCCCTGGTGTGTCGGGAGCGGATGAGAAAGTGGGATAACATAGACCCCGGTATAAGCGGTTCCAAGGACCATGTGGAAACCAAGGAACCTTTTTAATTTTCTAGTGTTTGAGTGACCCTGCTCGACAAAGTAAAACTGACAGGACACATAATACAAATCTTTAGACTTGAGATACAGCGTGGAAACGACTTTAGAGATACAGCGTGGAAACAGGCCCTTCGGCCCACCAGGTGAGTGCCATCCAGCGATTACCCCATACACTAACCTACACGCACTGTACCTTAACTGGTGCATGTAACAAATAAATGTGAACCTTGAACTTAGTGTCGATGTTCCCCATATAAACTCCTGACCTCATAATCAATGGATCCTACCTGCAAACCTGAAGAAGTGTTGCTGATATTTCTGTTGTGGGGATGAATGGGGAAATTAATACCATACTAGGCTAAAGTTAGACAGCTGTCTGTTTAAACCAGCTCAAACGTTCATTTCTTAAAAGAACACATCAAGTCAAATCTTAATGCAACCAGCTGCTGAGTAAATGATTCAGCAGGTTGTGGCCTCCCATTTCTTGTGCCTTGAAAACCACACTTGCTTTAATCTCCGACATAAAAGCCCTGCGAACATCACTGTCATGCGGTGATAAACTAAGAGGGCTAGACTACTGTGTAAGAAACAAAAAAAGCTACACTCTTTTACGTTGGGGAATGGAGAAGTCCTGATTAGAATAATCAGATATGAACATTGTCTGAAGGAACAAACCGCCGCCTAATTTTAGCCTCTGGTTTAGTTCAGTTTAGAGGTACAGCATTGAAACAGGCCCTTCGACCCACCCGAGTCCACGCTGACCATCGATCACCCGTTCACACTAGTTCTCCCACTTTTTCATCCACTCCTGCAAAGAGATAAATTAGAAGGACACTTTGCAGCAGAGTTCACTGCATGAAAACAAGCCTCTATTCAGAAAACAGTAAATTAGGATTGCGGGGGAGGGGGAGAGGGGCGGAAGCCAAGGAGATTACAAATCGCTAGGGAAACAAATTGATGGAGCTCTGTGTTGGTGAAGCTTCTGATCCTCATGGACTCTGTTCCAGGGCTTTCAAAGACACGCCTGGTGAAATGGTTGATGTGTTGATTTTAATTGCCCAAATTTGGACAAATTGGATTTGGTATACCATTGTTCAGTTTTGGTCGTTCTTGCTGGAGAAAATAATCTTTCTTCCCACCCCCACATCAGTCAGAGAGTTTATTGTTTAAGAAGGAACTGCATATGCTGGAAAATCGAAGGTAGACAAAAGTGCAGGAGAAACTCAGCGGGTGCAGCAGCATCTATGGAGCAAAGGAAATAGGCAACGTTTTGGCCTGAAACTCGGCCCGAAACGTTGCTTATTTCCTTCGCTCCATAGATGCTGCCTCACCCGCTGAGTTTCTCCAGCATTTTTGTCTACCTGCTGTAGGAAAGCAGTCATTACGCTGGAAAGATCTACGAGGACGTTCCCATGACTCGAGGGCCTGAGCTATGGGGAGAGATTGGGCAACCCGGGGGCTTTATTCCCTGCAGCGCAGAAGGCTGAGGGATGATCTAGTACAGATGCAAGTCAATCATGAGGGGAATAGACAGGAGTCAGTACACAGTCTTTTATACAGGGTAGGGAATCAAGACCAGAGGACATAGGTTCAAGTTGAGAGGGGCAAGATTTAATAGGAACCTGAGAGGCAACTTTTTCACAGAGGGTGATGGGTATATGGGTCGAGCTGTTGGGTTGTTCACACAAGTACAATAATAGCAGTTAAAATATATTTTGCCAGGTACATGGATAGGAAAGGTTCAGATGGATATGGGCCAAACATGGGCAAGTGGGACCAGCGTTGATGGGGCATCTTGGTCGGCAAGGAGGAGTTGGGCCAAAGGGCTTGTTTCTGTTCTATATCTGCATTTTGTGTCTATCTTCAGTGGAAAGCAGCATCTGCAGTTCCTTCCTACACATTCATTAAATTATGCCTTTCTGTCTGTATCCAAAACCTAGGCGAACTGATGCAATATCTTAACAAGGGACCTTCACTTTTGACACTTCACACCATAATAAATGAAACAGAGAGCAGTGAGCACTAGATCTGATTGAAGACGGGTGCCGACCCAAAGTGTTGCCTGTCCATTTCTCCAGAGATGCTGCCCGACTCCAGCACTTTGTGTCTTTCTTTGTAAACCAGCATCTGCAGTTCGTTGTGTCTAAGGTATTGTTTCATTTTATCAAATGACAGATTTCAGCACAATCTGATCTGTTTGTCTGGAAATAATGTGCCATTGGAAGTAACTGGGTTTAAACATCACTCTCCGCCCCAACTCCACCCCCAATCCAAAAGGCAGCAACTAAACAAGAGGCACTGTCAGTGCAAGCTCCATCTATGACTCATCCCGTAATCCTGTAATTGTTTACGTCAGTGGCTAAAGAACATGCACTGTGCTTCACTACAGACAGCTGTAATTAGAACAAATTGAGACACACAAATTACGTAGGCAGCCGTCTATGGATTACGTTCTTCTTAAACCACGGAGACAATAAGATTACGGTCAAAGCGAAGGAGAAAATAAATGATCTGCATTAATACTTGCACTTAAAGGATCTTTGGAACGAATGTAAACCTTGACAATTCCTGTCTTTCAAAATGACCAGCATCTCCTCAAACCTCTAAGTCCATTTCACATACAACCACTTTGAAATTCAATGGCTGATTTCAATAGGCGTCGAGGCCATTTTGATGGCAGGATAAGTTGTGATGTTGCTACCTTTAGCTCAGATGCAACACACCCACCTTGGGGTCAGAAGGTTATTGGTTCAAAGGCTGGTTTCTGTGACATGAGCTCATGACCCGAGCCAAGGCTCTGACGATATACTGGCACAATGATCCCTAGATATGCGCAACACCATGGCACACAGCTGGTAGAGCTGCTGCCTCACAGCGCTAGAGACCTGGGTTCAATCCTGATTTCAGGTGCAATCCAAGTGGAGTTTGCACGTTCTCCTTGTAACCATATGGGTTTCCCTCGGATGCTCTGCATTCCTTCCACAATCCAAAGGCATGCGGTCGGCAGGTTAATTTGCCATACTAGTCATACAGCATGGAAACAGGCCATTCAGCCCACATTGTGCATGCTATCCAGGATGCCACATCTTAGCTGGTCCCATTTGGTCCATATCGCTCCAAACCTTTCCGATCCATATATCTTTCCAATCTGGGGGATGATGATGGGAATATGGGGAGAATAAGATCGGGCCTATTTCCATGTTGTTTATCTAAACTATAATGAGGATTAGAGTAAAATAGGTGCATAATGGTCAACACGGTATTGATGGGCTGAACGGCCCAATTCCAAGGCAAGATTCGAAGAGGAGGTTCCGCTCAGCTGCTAAAAGATTGTCTGGGGTTGACATAATGTTCGGCATGGACATTGTGGGCCGAAGGGCCTGTTCTTATGCTGTAACTGTTCTATGCTCCATGTTGCAAATTCTTACTATTGATAATGGAAGGAGGAATACTGACCAAGATACTATGTCCTACTTCAGTGATTCTCAAATTTATTACACAACAAAATAAAACATGAATGACATAACTCAACGCATTATAATAATCTGAAACAGTCTTGGTCACTGATGCCAGGGAAAATTTATGCTTCAAGTGGAGAAATTTAGCAAAATTAATAAAATATATTAAAAGGAATGCTGGAAATTACAAGTTGAAATCAATTAACTGATATTGTTTAAAGAACAAGTCAATAAAGATGAATTGGTCTGACTGCTGTCTGTTGACAGAGACGTGGTATTACACGCTGCGCCTGCTAACCAGGATAAATGTCACGTAGCTGGTGAGGAAACAAGATACGGAAGCATTAAGGATTGATTTCTCTTGCCTTCTGTGCCTGACACAGGAAGAACATTTCCCATCTTAACCATTTCCAGAACAACAGTGAAAATGTTCCCCCAAAAACATGCTCAATACTGCAGGCTGGGAATCTTTGGCAATGCTTATGATGAGGTTTAAAATCGTGTCGAAAGTCAGAAGTTTTTTTCCCCCGGGAGGGAAATGTCAAAGACGAGAAGGCATACTTTAAGGTGAGAGGGCAAGGTATTAAAGGAGATGTGCGGGGCAAGTTATTTATTCACAGAGGGTGGTGGGTGCCTGGAATGTGCCTGGTAGTTGAGGCAGGTACTAACTCAACGTTTAAGAAGCATTTTGACAGCTACATGGATAGGACAGGTTTGGAGGGATACGGGCCAAACGGGAGATGGGACATGTTGGTCGGTGTGGGAAAGTTGGACCGAAGGCCGTGGAATATGTTCTGGGAAAGTGGGGGCAGATACGATAGTGGCATTTAAGAGGCTTTTGGATATGCTGAGGATTGAGGGACGTGAATCACACGAAGCAGAGGAGATTAGATTAACTTGGTGTCATATTCAGCACAGACTCTGTGGACTAAAGCCCCTGTTACTCTGTTGTACTGTTGTATGTTCTATGTACAAGCCAACCAGAGGGTGGTCCCCACAATTTCGATTTAGTTATAGGTTCATTACTGTCACATGTACAAAATCACGTGTATAAAATCATGAAAGGCATAGATCGAGTAGATGCAGAGTCTCTTGCCCAGAGTAGTGGAATCAAACACTAGAGGGCATAGGTTTAAGGTGAAGGGGGAAAGATTTTATAGGAATCTGATGGGTGATTTATTCACGCAAAGGGTGGTGGGTGTATGGAATGAGCTGCTGGAAGGAGGTAGTTGAGGCTGGGACTAACAAAGTTTAAGAAGCATTTTGACAGCTACACGGACTGGACAGGTTTGGAGGGATATAGGCCAAACGCAGGCAGATGGGACTAGTGCAGATGGGACATGTTGGTCGGTGTGGGCAAGTTGGGCCGAAGGGCCTTTTTCCATGCTATACGGCCCTATGACTCCATGCACAATTTTACAGTGAAAAGTTTTGCTTTGCTTTGCATGCCAACCAATCAAATCAGATAATACCACACATAAATACAATCAAGTCAAACTCCAGTACAATAGGTAAAGCAAAGGGGAAGATACAGAGTGCAGAATATAGTTTCTCCCTGCTGCTTGATTCTATTTGAAGCAACAAATAATGAGTATTTTGTGGTTCCAAAAGAATGTGGCATTCACAAACGGTGACACTGAATAAAAATCACACTGCTCCCACTTTCCTGATCTATTAACTGAGTGCAATTATAACATCTTAACCATTCGGTAATTCCAACATCACAACTAGGTGGATGCAGCGGGTATTATCCGGAAGATGCATCACAGCAGAACCTTATCACAAGTGCCGAGTATTAGACATTTAGCACCAGCAGGACAAGCATCGCAGGTACAAGCGAATGCCAGCAGTTGGAAATGCCCTTCACACTCACACACCCAACCAAAATGTGTGGAAGGGAACTGCAGATGCTGGTTGAAACTGTAGAAAGACACAAAATGCTGGAGTAACTCAGCGGGACAGGCAGCATCTCTGGAGAAAAGGAATAGGTGTTGTTTCAGGTCGAAAATCCACTTCAGACTGGGGATGGGGGGGGGGGGGGGAAGTTGAGGTGAGAAAAGATCATGACATAGGGCCGGCAACAGATTTATCTCAGTAAGGGTGGAGTCCATCATGGCCCATTGTTGGCTGGGAAAAATGAGCTAACGACAGGGATTTAAGGATGCAAACAGTGGAACTAGTAGGAACTTAGCATACCCTGCTAAGTTAGAAATCCATCCAATCCTTGTCTTTCTACACTGCTGTATCAACTATTCTCTTGACTAACCCCAAGCCAACCTGCGCACTACAATACAATGGCCTAGGGTGACACAACGGTAACCTGGGTCCGATCTGAGCTCGGGTGCTGTCTGTGTGGAGTCTGCATGTTTTCCTGTGACCGTGTGGGTTTCCTCCAGGTGCTCCGTTTTCCTCGCACATCCCAAAGGCGTGCGAGTTTGTAGGATAACTGGCCTCCGCAAAATTGTCCCTACTGTGTAGAGAATGGATGGGAAAGTGGGATTACATTGTCGTGTGAAAGAGTGATCAGTGGTCGGCATGGACTCATTGTGCCATGGGGCCCGATTCCATGCTGAATCTCTAAACTAAATGACCTAGTCAAGGGCATGGAGGGGTGATGCCTGTATCATCCACATACCTTGAATGAATACACCTGAAACATCAAACTTCAAGAAAAAGAGTTCCATTAGATCTTCACAACACAACCAAATTACATTTGATGGACCAGTTAAAAAGCAGAGAGCAAAATCACATCAAGGTTAAAAGTGATTGTTTTCTCATAACAGCCATGTACTGTTGTATAACACAGCAAACCTTGAGAGAGCATCTATGAGAAGAATTAAGTGGACTGCTCATAGGAACTGCACACAAAACTATTTGCACACAAATGGATGTCCGAAGATCTGAAGATCTCTCCTGGTCCCAGAACACTGATGCTACTATAAAGCAAGCACATCAGCGCCTCTACTTCCTGAGAAGATTACGGAGAGTCGGTTTGTCAAGGAGGACTCTCTCTAACCTCTACAGGTGCACAGTAGAGAGCATGCTGACCGGTTGCATCGTGGCTTGGTTCAGCAACTTGAGCGCCCAGGAGCGGAAAAGACTACAAAAGTAGCAAACAATGCCCAGTCCATCATCGGCTCTGACCTTCCCTACCATCGAGGGGATCTATCGCAGTCGCTGCCTCAAAAAGGCTGGTAGCATCATCAAGAACCCACACCATCCTGGCCACACACTCATCTCCCCGCTCCCTTCAGGTAGAAGGTACAGGAGCCCGAAGACGGCAACGGCCAGGTTCAGGAATAGCTACTTCCCCACTGCCATCAGGCTATTAAACTCAACTCAAACAAAACTCTGCACACTAATAGCCCATTATCTCTTTATCTGCTTATTTATTCATGTGTGTATATATTTATATAATGGTACATGGACACACTGATCTGTTCAGTATTCATGCCTACCGTATTCTGTTGTGCTGAAGCAAAGCAAGAATTTTATTGTCCTATCTGGGACACATGACAATAAACTCTCTTGAATCTTGAATGGAACATACCAAATGAATGGCAACACATGAATCTGTAGATGCTGGAATCTTGAGCAAAATGCAAATTGCTGGAGGAACCCAGAGGGTCAACTAGCATCTGACTGGTGGGTCAGCCACCAGGTAGAGGTATTTGGACAGGCGATGTTTCATGTTGGGACCCTTCATCAGACTGAAGAGGCAGAACCAGCTGGGCTGGGCTCTAAAGCCTCAACATGCGCTCCCCCATTCAACAAAAGCATGTTATCTCAATGTCACTGCTGTACTAAACAGCAATCCCACAATTCATTTACTATCCAAATATGTGATACGGATTTTTTTTTTATTTCAAAAGCGCAAGAAAATCAGCATTTGTATTTCAGGAGACTGAATGAAAATGCAAGTTCCTGTCTCCTGGTATCAATAGATCAATAGCACAAATACTATCTAAACTATGAACAACAAACTGTCTTGGTTGTACCGAGGACATTGGGCTTTTTGCAACGAGATTGTTTTTTTTTAATTTATTGGTTTTCTTTCTTTATTATGTCATCAATGAGTATGGTGTTTACAGGCCTGCCACCCTGCAGCAGGTAAGAATGTCATTGTTCCAATGTGGCGCAGCGGTAGAGTTGCTGCCTTACAGCGAATGCAGCGCCGGAGACCCGGGTTCCATCCTGACTACGGGTGCTGTCTGTACGGAGTTTGTAGGTTCTCTCCGAGATCTTCGGTTTCCTCCCACACTCCAAAGACGTTGTTCTCCAAATCTGAGGAAGGACATTATAGCCATAGAGGGAGTGCAGAGAAGGTTCACCAGATTGATTCCTGGGATGTCAGGACTTTCATATGAAGAAAGACTGGATAGACTCGGTTTGTACTCGCTAGAATTTAGGAGATTGAGAGGGGATCTTATAGAAACATACAAAATTCTTATGGGGTTGGACAGGCTAGATGCAGAAAGATTGTTCCCGATGTTGGGGAAGTCCAGGACAAGGGGTCACAGCTTAAGGATAAGGGGGAAATCCTTTAGGACCGAGATCAGAAGAAACTTTTTCACACAGAGAGTGGTGAATCTCTGGAACTCTCTGCCACAGAGGGTAGTTGAGGCCAGTTCATTGGCTATATTTAAGAGGGGGTTAGATGTGGCCCTTATGGCTAAAGGGATCAGGGGGTATGGAGAGAAGGCAGGTACGGGATACTGAGTTGGATGATCAGCCATGATCATATTGAATGGCGGTGCAGGCTCGAAGGGCCGAATGGCCTACTCCTGCACCTATTTTCTATGTATCTATTCTATGTATCTATGTACAGGTTTGTAGGTTAATTGGTTTGGTAAATGTAAAAACTGTCCCTAGTGGGTGTAGGATGGTGTTTGTGTGCGGGGATCGCAGGTCGGAGCGGACCCGGTGGGCCGTAGGGCGTTTCCCCGCTGTATCTCTAAACTAAACAACTATTGATGGCTCTTGACTCTTCTATAGGAAAGTAGATTGCTTGTTCTCATCTGCAGAGAGAGTGGAATGGAACAGGGATTGGATAAAGAGCCGATTCAGGTTTCTGTTATCGACCATAGATTAAGTTACATAAAAGGTAATGAAAGGAGTGTTTATTTTGTAGACTTCTTCATGTAATTGAACCAGCATTCCTTTGCCAGAATGAAACATATTGCAACATTACATGGCGTCACATGCAATCTTGTGCTGGAATCTTGAGTAAAACAAAATTCTGGAGGAACTCTACAGGTCAGGCAGCATCTGTGAGGGAATTGATGGAAAATGATACGTCTGAAAAAGGGTCTCAAACCAAAGCTTTACCCTTTCCTTCTCTCCAGAGATGCTGCCTGTCCCTCTGAGTTACTCCAGCATTTCATGTTCAATTTCAGTTTTAAATGTAGAATCTGACTATAGCTTGACAAGTATCCATCGACTCCTTTAAGTCAAGACTAAAAACTTATCGATACTCCCTAGCCTTTCCTGACATCCACTGAGCGAGGGCTATATGTATATATGTATGTAGTTGTATGTATGTATGACAGACGCTGCCTGACCCGCTGAGTTACTCCAGTATGTATGTAGTTTGTTTGTTTATACTATTCTTATAACAAATGTAAAGCACTTTGGCCAACGAGAGTTGTTTTTTTAAATGTGCTATATAAATACATGTGACTTGACTTGACCTGTAAAGAATGGGAACAGTTCCAGGAGCCACATGTAGAATTTTGTGCAGATAGTTGAATTCACGACATTGAAACCCAGAACATAACAATGGGAACTACACCAATTCTACATGCAATAAAAACACTGTATCCTGCAGGAAAAGCTAGGATGAGGCCTCTAACAACAATACTCAGTCAAAGACAAGGCATGCAACAGGGATGGAATAAATACCTGCCTTAAAAGAAAATCAACATGTAATTAGTTTCTTAGCTTTCAGCCATAGGCTTTATATGTAAGATAGGAACTGCTGATACTGGTTGACACTGAAGATAGACAGACACCAAATGCTGGAGTAACTCTGCGTTTCAAAAAGCATCCCTGGAGAAAAAGAATAGGTGACGTTTCAGGTCATCTGATGAAGGGTCTCGACCCAAAATGTCACCTATTCCTTTTCTTCACAGACGCTGCCTGACCCGCTGAGTTACTCCAGCATTTTGTGCCTATCACAGGCATTATATGTCAATGATGCCACCTTATTTATGGTTGCAAAGATTTTTATGGTCATGAAGATTTCCACTACCCCTGATGTGAATACCTGTGTCTAAGCAATAGCCCTGGGGTGGGAGATTGCAACCTTCACGTGGTCCGCCCTGTTTCGACGAATGCAATCAACCTGGTGTGCACAATCAAATAAGATCAAATAGAATAAGTTGTCCTGCAACTTGTCCTGTGCACGCCATACGCAAGAAGAAGAAGAAGAAGAAGCAATAGCCCTGAATGGCAAACCTAATTCTGTTATGCTCCAGCAGCCCCCTCCATCCTCACTGGACTCCTCCGCCAATGTCAATCTGCACACGGTTGCTCTCTAGTGACCACCCAGTCATTCCTCCTTCCCCGGCCACTGTCTGTCAGAAGGTACAGAAGCTTGAATGCACGCTCCCCCAGTCTCAGGAACAGCTTCTTCCCCCCCCATCACCAAGCTTTGAACAATAAGCGAGGGCGATGTCCGATTCACCTCCACCCTCTGCGGGCATTGGGCTTTGTCGACGGAACTTCTTCTTCTTCTCCTGTCCATCTTGTTACAAATGTTGACCTCACTGTCATCGTCCGTCCTGAAAGGGACGCAAGGATTCCGGCGACAATCAGTGGGAGCCACCACTTGTCGCAGTAGATGATGGTGGTAGCAGACTGAAGCACTACAATGCTGGAAACTACCTTCTGTATCTTCCCGACTGCTCCATCTGTTGTGCTCCAGTCTGAACTGAGTCTGTGTCTGTGTACGGTACATTCGATTTGATAACATGCAAAGCAAAGCTTTCCACTGTACCTCAGCACACGTGACAATAATAAACTTAAAACCTAAATTGCCTGAGTGGGGATGGGAGCAAAGTCTCTGAATGCTCCACATGGAACAGTACCTTTCTGACGTTTAACGTCAGTGACATTTGGGTAGGTTTTGATGCAGCGCCGATGAGGACAGCAACCGATGGCAGATATTCAGCCGAAAATCACACACTGCAAAATATCTGACTCCCAAATGCAAAGATGCACTTGAGCCCCAAAGGAAAAGGTTCCAAGCCTTGCTTTTAGTGCATTATTGTCTGTCTGTCAGAGAGCCAGATGAATCAAAGACTCACTAAGTCTTCCTCACGGGGCATAAACTGCTCCTCCGGAATCAATCACAGAATCTTGACGTGCAGCCAATGTTGCAGGAAATGTGGTAGCCAATTCCTACATAGAACAACAACACCCCCCCCCCCCCCCCCCACCCACCCACAACTCCACCCCACCCTACTAACAGGTGACAACAAGCTGACAACTAGTTCATTGAAAGTGGCATCACAGGTAGATAGGGTGTAACATTGGGGAGGTAACAGCACCCTAGCTTATGGTACATTGACATCTCTAACTTCAAGTAACCCTTGCTTTCCCTCTCTCCATCCCTCCCCTTCCCATTTCCCCGACCAACTGACTGTCACCGACTACTTTTTATCAGTTTACTTTCTCCCAATTAACAATGATCTATTCTACATTCTCCTTGAACTCATCCCCTTTGTCCTGTTTTCACGCCTTACTTTTCCTTATCTATGTATCTCCCTCTCCCCTTACATCAGTCTGAAGAAGTGTCTCGACCCGAAACATCACCTATTCCTTCTCTGCTGCCTGGTCCCGCTGAGTTACTCCAGCATTCTGTGTCTATCTTCAGTTTAAACCAGCATCTGCAGTTCCTTTCTACACACTTGTGGAAGAACCGTTCAGGAGCCTGATAACAGAGGGGAAGAAGCAGTCTGGTGATGCGCGCTTTCAAGCTTCTGCCAGACGGGAGCGGGGAGAAGAAGGAATGGCCGGGGTGGGACAAGTCTTTGGTTATGTTGGCTGCTTTTCCAAGGCAGCTTGAAGAATGGACGGTGTCAATGGTGGGGAATGTGGTCTGTGCGATGGACTGGGCTACATCCACAACTCTCTGCAATGTCTTGCGGTCAGAGCTGTTCCCCCAAACCAAGCTGGGATGCAACCCGTATAAGAAAGAACTGCAGATGCTGGTTTAAATCACACAAAATGCTGGAGCAACTCAGCGGGTCAGGCAACATTTCTGGAGAGAAGGAATGGGCGATGTTTCGGGTCAAGACCCTTCTTCAGGCCTGACAGCATTCAGATGGGACTCTGGAGAAGGGTCTCGACCCAAAACATCACCCATTCCTTCCATAGATGCAGCCTGACCCTGCTGTTACTCCAGCATTCTGTGTCTATCTTCAGCATGCAGAGGGGGGGGGGGGTCTGGCTTTAAGGTCTCATCTGAAAGAATACCGGGCTGTATTCCCTCTGCAAGATGTGCTCATTAAAGAGACGAGGGGGGGAGATTAAAAACGCAGGCAGGGAGGACAGACAGGTGCAAGGCAACTGGAGAGGGGGCAAGATGAATTGCAATATCAATATGCAGCAAGCAGCGTGCAGCGACAGGCTCGGGGCACCTGTGTGGAGTTTGTGAAGCAGGTTTGCCGAGTTGAGCTCTTTCCACTGAAAACCGGGGAATGACTAAAATGCCCCCACTTTAGACTCTCCCGCTTGACGAGTCAACTGCCAACATCTGTCGCAGACCACAGCATTGCGGCAGGTGGGGGGGAAAACCGAGTGGGGATTTTTTTAAAAGGTTGATAATGCACACTGGACTTGTGAAACGGATCTGCACTTATCCTGAAACGGCTGCAGAAATTACTTCCACATGCTGAAACGCACAGATGCATTGAACAGTATTTTTTTTTTTAAACGAAACGCTCTTTAAACAAACACGCCTGCCTGGCACAACAAAGTGGTCGAGTGAGCGACCCTGGGCACTGCTCTTTATAAAGCCGTGTTTAACCACAAAAAAAAACAAAAAACTGAGTGTCCCCTAGCGCTGTCTTTTGATATTACCGCTGGAAAGAGGAGGGGGAGGAGAACACACACAAATTTGCTCAAGTCTAAGCGCCAGGAAGTCAGTCGTTGCCTGCAGCACTTAGCTGCTGTCATCCAGCAGGCTTGACATTAACACAGCATTCTCAGTGGAGGAGGTGAAGACATGGCCAATCGCCCCACTCTATTACAGACACACAGAGAGAGGGAGAGGCGCATTTCATTCAAGGCGGCGTTTCATTTTGAAAATGAAAAAGAGCACTTCGGAGTCTATGATCAAGAAGGAACTGCAGATGCTGGAAAAATCGAAGGGGGACAAAAAATTGCTGGAGAAACTCAGCGGGTGAGGCAGCATCTATGGAACGAAGGAAATAGGCAACGTTTCGGGTCGAAATCCTCAAGGAAATAGGCAATGTTTCGGGCCGAAATCCTTAAGGAAATAGGCAACGTTTCGGGACGAAATCCTTAAGGAAATAGGCAATGTTTCGGGACGAAATCCTTAAGGAAATAGGCAACGATTCGGGACAAAATCCTTAAGGAAATAGGCAACGTTTCGGGCCGAAACGTTGCCTATTTCCTTCGCTCCATAGATGCTGCCGCACCCGCTGAGTTTGTTTCTCCAGCAATATTGTCTAACTTCGGAATCTATGTATGTTTGTTCCTTCCCTTAAAGGGGCTTCTTGAGAGACAATGGCAAAGGGAACTGGCTGCAAACGTGGCGCGCAAGCACACACACAGCACACACACAACACACACACACACTGGAGCCTGCAAATGACATTTACAGCTAATGGCAGCGCCGAGCAAAATAGCAGGGACAAGACAGGACTAAAAATAGCTGGCTTGCGCCGCAGCAAGTGCGTGATTTACATGTGGACAGTGTGATTCATCACCTGAGGCCGGGTGATTGGTGCTTGGGGGGGGGGGGGGGGGGGGGGGGGTCGGATAAGAAAGAGTCAAAAGGTGCATATCTTTGTTAATTTATCACACTGCAGATTACAATCCTGCAGCTCTGGGGATTTCCCCCCCCCTTTAAAGAAAATGTTTCTCTTGTTTCTTACACAGGCATACAAATAATTCACTTCCCCCTCCCTCTCTGGTGTGGTGACGGTACCTGCATTGCGCTTCCAGTGAACCCCCCCCCCCCCCTCACCCAAACAACCAAAGCACTGACCTCTCCAAACACACACAACACACACACACAACACACACACACAAAACACACACACACACAAACCTAAAGACAAGAGAATGCACTAATGCACCCGCGTTTACAGAGGATATCTCTACCCTTTGGTTCACTACCAAGTACCCAACAAACATTTGTTCCATATCTCTCTGTCTCACAAACAATATCTCTCGTTCCCCTCTCCCCTGACTCTCAGTCTGAAGGAGGGTCTCGACCCGAAACGTCGCCCGTTCCTTCTCTACACAGATGCTGCCCGACCCGCTGAGTTACTCCAGCATTTTATGTAAAACCGCACCTGCAGTTCCTTCCCGAAACAAAAATCTTTACCTCAAGGAGACCAGAGGAACTGCAGATGGTGGAATCTTTCACCTGCCAGGAATTGTCCCACCCGCTTCTCTCTGTTCCAGCATTCTCCCCAAGCCCGCGGAGTTCCTCCATCACCCTATATGTGGCTAGTTAAACTATACAACACCGCGTCTGAAGAAGGGTCTCGACCCGAAACGTCACCCATTCCTTCTCCCCAGAGGTGCTGCCTGTCCTGCTGAGTTACTCCAGCATTTTGTGTCTACCTACCCTGAATTTGGCCGCTCCACTGGTCTCCCTCCCCGTGTAGATCCATTATTGCTAACCTTTCTTTTGTAAAGACTGGCTACAATTTTGCATCCACCAGCAGTTTAATTGTAATGTAACCATTTAACCAACGCGTAAATATGACAAAGTATTTAAGAAGGAACTCAAGATGCTGGAAAATCGAAGGTAGACAAAAGTGCTGGAGAAACATCAGCGGGTGCAGCAGCATCTATGGAGCGAAGGAAATAGGCAACGTTTCGTCCCGAAACGTTGCCTATTTCCTTCGCTCCATAGATGCTGCTGCACCCGCTGAGTTTCTCCAGCACTTTTGTCTACCTGCGTAAATATGAGTTTCCCAACCCTTCGGCCAAGCGCTGGTGTTTATTTAGGAAGATGTCAAGAGAAGTCAGTTTCTTCTGACATAATCCAGAGATGGCACTCGGTACAAGACCCAGAGTTTAATGCCTAGTGAGTTGGCCATGGTTCTAGCTACAGGTGCCCATCTTAATGAGTTGTAAATGAACCTTCGGCGTGGAAAGTTGATCCCAGAATGACACCCTAATATGACCAATCCATTTGACAGTAAATATGTACTTAGTTCCGGTCACCATTAATTCCTGCTGGCTCTTTAAATTATTTAAGAGAGCTTTACTTCACGCGGTGTATCGTTTTGTTCCGCCAGCGGCTCGGCTTGGCCCGGACATTTAAACACAAACCTGTGGGGTTAACGCCACAGTGGGGCTGCCTTCTTGATGCTAACGGCTGCTTACCGACACCCAGAAAATAACCCCCCTCAATACACACACACTAACACACACACACACACACACTCAAACACACACTCACACTCACTCACTCACACACTCACTCGCACACTCAAATACTCTCACACACTCAAATACACACTCAAATACTCACTCACACACACACTCAAATACACACACTCACACACTCTCTCACACGTACACTCAAACACACACGAACACACACTCACACACCAAACACACTCACACGCACACTCAAACACACACACCCTCACACACAAATACACTCATGCACACACACACAAACACACACTCACACACACACACACACACACACACTCACTGGTGCGGGGGCCTTTTATTAACCATGAACTAATCCCAAATCCACTCTACCAGTGAACACCAAACAAACCTGTTTTTACAAAACACAACACACATAAGGAACAGCGTTATATAACGATGCACCATCCTATTAGAAAGTTTTACAATTGCCGCTGTCAGTGCGGCTAAGTGTTGGGCACTGCATCAGCGACTGTTCCCGCTGCACAATTTAACCCCCGGCTGGTCCTAAACCTGTAATGCAGACCGGCGCATAATACAACACTGAGAATTACTGCCATCAATTACAATACCACGCAAACGGCATCAGTAAAAACGCCGGGCAGACACATTTGTGGCATCTCCTTGGGGTGTCTGTGATCTCACACAGTCAGAGTGAGTGGATACAGATAATGGACACAGAGATTGTCCCCCAAACCCCCCCACACTGGCCCAAAGTGACTGCACCCAGGGCCACGCTGCCAGTTTCTCAGACCCCTGTCTCACTTCTCCACCATCCTGCCCTCGACTCAACTCCACCCCCCCCTCCCTGCCCCACGCCCTCAAACACACACACACACACACACACACGCGCTCACAGGGTCACTTACCCCGGGCAGAGAGCTTCTTTGTGTTAATAATCTTCGCCGCATATTCTTGTCCCGTGGATAATTTCACGCATCTGCGAACAACGGAGAAGGCACCCCTAGGAGTGGAGAGAGAAAAAATAACAGGCAGACATGGGATTAGTGTGGAGAGCTCAAGGGGGAAGGGGAGGGGAAGGGGGCGATTGGAAGCAAAATAAGTGCGGGGCAATTGGAGTGAGGGGGGACGGGGCGAGGGGGGAAGTGGCATACTTTCCGAGCTCTTCACATAACTGGTATTCCTCGCTAAACCGGGTACACGTTGCGGTAGTGGCCATGTTGAAATGAAAAGCCTGGAATTGGCTAGCATGTACTCGCCTGTCAGATGCAGGGGAGGGTGGATGTGGAGCCGCTAACGCGAGATTACACGAGAGAGACAGGGAGGGAGGGAGGGAGAGAGGGAGGGAGATAGAGAGAGGAGGAGGAGGGGATAGAGAGGGAGAAAGAGGGAGGAGGGGATAGAGAGGGAGAAAGAGGGAGGAGGGAGAAAGGGGGGGAGGGAGAAAGAGGGAGATAGATAGAGAGAAGGGGGGGGAGATAGATAGAGAGAAAGGGGGGGGGGAGATAGATAGATAGAGAGAGGAGGAGTGGATAGAGAGGGAGAAAGAGAGAGGAGGGAGATAGATAGAGAGAAAGAGGGAGATAGATAGATAGAGAGGAGGAGGAGGGGGATAGAGAGGGGGGGAGGGAGGGAGATAAGAAGGAAGGAAATAAGAAAGGAAGGAAGGGAGGGAGAGAGAGCGAGCTTCCAAATGCAATAGATCTCAGCGCCGCCTGACACAAACCGCCAGCAAACTTACTTTAGCCCCTGAAAATCCATCCTTAAAGCAAATCAAGAAGTACATGAAGCATCTTTAGCACGATAAAGGAGATGGCGGCAGAGGCAGATACAATGGTGACATTTAAGAGACATTTAGATAGGTTGAGTTTACTGATAGGTCGGTAGTGTTATAGGTTGGGTACATTGATATGCAGGGAATGGGAGATGTGGGTCATGTGCGAGTGGATTCATGTTCGGCGCAGATATTGTGGGCCGAATGGCCTGTTCCTGTGCTGTGCTTATGTTCCATGTTTAGAACCTTCGATTTTTGGATTAAACTCTCGCTTCTGAAGTATATAGTTTTCTCAAACATATCACAAAGCATGCAATAGAGACAAACCAATTTTGTCTTTGTAAGATTGAAGAAGGGACTAGTCCCGAAACGTTGCCCATTTCCTTCGCTCCATAGATGCTGCTGCACCCGCTGAGATTCTCCAGCATTTTTTGTCTACCTTCTGTCTTTGCAAGGGATCACCTGGTATTAACGGGTGACGTTTCCGGTCGAGACCCTTCTTCAGTCTGAAGATTCAAGAGAGTTTGTTGTCATGTGTCCCAGGTAGAATTTCATCAACCTATCTGAGACACATGACAATAAGCTCTCTTGGGTAGACAAAAGTTCCCGACCACGGGGGAAAATGGAGGAGGACTGGCCAAATTGTGTGCCTTCCACCACAGTGATGAATGCTGTGGTGGATGTTTATGTTACATTTTTTATTGTGTTTTTGTGTGTGTTCTTTATCATTGTACCGCTGCTGACATATTCATTTCACTTGCACTTTATGTGCAAATAAACCGTATGTTTATGTGACAAATAAACCGTATTGTATTGTATTGTTGTGCTGGAGAAACTCAGTGGGTGCGGCAGCATCTATGGAGCGAAGGAAATAGGCAACGTTTCAGGCCGAAACCCTTGGGTTTCGGCCCGAAACGTTACCTATTTCCTTTGCTCCATAGATGCTGCCTCACCCGCTGAGTTTCTCCAGCACTTTTGTCTACCTTCGATTTTTCAGGATCTGCAGTTCCTTCTTAATCAATAAACTCTCTTGAATCTTGGGTCTCGACCCGAAACGTCACCCATTCCTTCTCCCCAGAGATGCTGCCTGTTCCGCCGAGTTACTCCAGCATTTTTGTTTTACTCCACTTTCGATTTAAACCAGCATCTGCAGTTCTTTCCTACACCTGATATTAACGTATTGGTTGGGGAAATTTCAGCGGTGCTGGGGATACGTCTTATTTCCCCTTATTTCTTCACTCTGGACTGCAGCCATCTATCACAGAAAGAGGAAATGTCATGGAAAGAGGCTCTCCCTTCTATGGAGAAGACGGGTGAGGGGAGATACTGGAAACAGCCACCATTTCTGGGTGCCCCCATGTATGAGTACTCTGTACTGGCTGGGTAACAGACTAGAGAGTGGTCCTGACCTCCCATCTACCTCATTGGAGACCCTCGGACTATCTTTGATCAGACTTTACACGACTACCTTGCACTAAACGTCATTCCCTTCATCCTGTATCTGCACACTATGGACGGATTCAAGTTCAAGAGAGTTTATTGTCATGTGTCCCTGATAGGACAATGAAATTCTTGCTTTGCTTCAGCACAACAGAACATAGTAGGCATTGACTACAAAACAGATCAGTGTGTCCATATATCATTGTATATGGGTTGATTGTAATCATGTATGTATGGTCTTCCCGCGGACTGGATTGCATGGAACAAAAAAGCTTTTCACTGTACCTCAGTATAGGTGACAATCCTAAACAAAACTAGTCTCATTGTCAGTGGTTGTACATTGGTGAAGTCAGGTTCAAGTGGCTGGTGCCGGTGAAGTCATCTTTGATACTCCATTGAAGTTGAATTAAGAACAACAGTATAGCACAACAGGCCATTCGGCCCACAATATCTGTGCCAACATGATGCCTATCTGGCTGCAGGTGATCTATATCCCTTCATTCCCTGCACATCCATGTGCTCTGAAACACCACTGCCTCTCCACCACTCCATCCTCTGTGTAAATAAAACTTGCCCCTCACATCTCCTTTAAACATTGCCCCCCTCACATTAAAGCTATGCTGTGTACTATTTGACATTTCCATCCAAAGAAAAAGGTTCTGACTGTCTACCCTGTCTATGCCTCTCACAATTTTATATACTTCCATCAGGTCTCCCCTCAAACCCTCTGTTCCAGAGAAAACAGGTACTGTCTGTATGGAGTTTGTACGTTCTCCCCGTGACCTGCGTGGGTTTTATCTGAGATCTTCGGTTTTCTCCCACACTCCAAAGACGTACAGGTTTGTAGGTTAATTGGTTTGGTATAAGTGCAAAAGTGTTTGTAGGATGGTGTTAATGTGCGAGGATGTCCGGCCAGTGCGGACTCGATGGGCCGAAGGGCCTGTTGCTGCACTGTATCCCTAAACTAAACAGAACTAAATTAAACTAAAAAGTTCCGACCTGAAACGTCGCTTATCCATGTTCACCAGAAATGCTGCCTGACCCGCTGAGTTACTCCAGCACTTTGTGTCATCCTTTGAATGTCACCATTGTTCTACAAGAAAGATGACATGCAGGGTTTGTTTTTGACTAGGTAAGTAGCCTTAAGCAGTCTTTTCATGGGGTCCCTGGTTGGAAACTGCCTCTGTAGGTGAAGCCACACGGCATATCTTACAACAGACATTATTTCTAACACACTGGCAGGGAACAGGTTCTCTAAAACCATTTTTTTTTTTTTTTTTTAAACAATCTCTCTCTCTGTGCATAATTGGTATCAGAGTGCACATTTTACAGCATTTCATGGCACTAATTACCCGTTATTATCTCAAAGAAACCCTGAAATAATGAAAAGGCTCCTGTGGAATTATGCATCACACTATCAGGACTCTGTGTGGAATGAGAGATGATGGGCATGGAATTACATAAAAGTTACAGTACATCACCAGGCCACTCAGTCCATCTGGATCTTCCCAGCATTTATCCTCCACACCAACCTCTTCCACATCCCGCCTATCACTCATCCTGCCCCTCCTTATTTCCAGGTTTGTCCACCCCTTACAGTTGGGGTGAAGAATGGTCCTGAATTGAAACATTACCGATCAATATTCTCCCGCTGAGTTATGCCCCTGTCCCACTTAGGAAACCTGAACGGAAATCTCTGGAGACTTTGCGCCCCACCCAAGGTTTCTGTGCGGTTCGCGGAGGTTTTTGTTAGTTTCCCTACCTGCTTCCACTACCTGCAACCTCCGGCAACCACCTGCAACCTCCGGGAACCGCGCGGAAACCTTGGGTGGGGCGCAAAGTCTCCAGAGGTTTCCGTTCAGGTTTCCTAAGTGGGACAGGGGCATTACTCCCACATCTGCAGTTCATTGTTAAGTACAAATCCCCCTCTATTCCGTTCTCTTTCATGCATTCATTTAGCTTCAGCTTCCAATGTATCTGGATTATGAATTGGATTATCGGGATGCATGGCTTGGGAACAGCTCCATCCAAAACCGCGAGAAATTGCAGAGAGTTGTGGACCATCACACAAACCAACCTCCCTTCCATTGACTCCATCTGCACCTCACGCTGCCTCGGCAAGGGCAGCAGCATCATCAAGGACCAGTCTCACCCGGGTCACTCCCTCTTCTCCCACCAGGCAAGAGGTACAGACGTTTGAAAATGCACACCTCCAGATTCAGGGGCAGTTTCTTCCCAGCAGACGGGAGATGAAGCCTAGAATCAACACCACAAACAACATGGGGCTGCTGGAAAACGCCAGCACTCTGGAGTAAGCTGAGGCCAAAGCCAAACGAGACACAGCTGGGTCTGAATAGTGGTTATTGGACCAATTCACCTGCATCTCGTCAGCCCCACTCCTTATAAACCCAGGTGGCCCAGCCAGGGGGGAGTGAACCCCCCCCCCAATCAATCAGCCTGCCTCAGTATTAATGAAGGACTGCACCCCTGTGTGGTCCTGGGCCTTCTTGTCTGTCTTTGGAAATAAAGGCCATCATGTGAGTTCATCTTGTGACCAATACCAATGCATCTATAGCCATGACCAATGACACAAACACTAACTGTGACTTAAACCCAGAGTGAGGAGAGGCAGAAAGCTGTTGGTCAGTGATAAAATGATAGGAAACCACCCAAGGTAATGTGTAGGATGGAACTGTAGATTCTGGTCTAAACCGAAGTTTGGCATAAAACAGCTGGAGTAACTGTGTGGGTCAGTCAGCATCTCTGGAGAGAAGGAATAGGCGACGTTTCAGTAAGGTTTGAGTCTGAAGAGGGATCTTGACCTGAAACGTCACCTGTTCCTTTTCTCCAGAGATGCAGCTACTCAAGAGTTACTCCAGCTTTTTGTGTCAGCCATCAGTGGTGACATGGGAGGAGTTGCAGTCAGGGCACTGGGAGTTTGTTCTGAGAGCTGGTTTGTTCTCTCGTGTGTCTGACGACGTTCTTGCCACAGCCAGTGCCACATCTGTGCCTCTGCTCAGATTGTCCAGAGCGCATGCCTCTCCGCCACAAGTCAGTAGGTGGGCTGTTGTCTGTACTGAGAGCAGGTGGGAGGCAGCAGGGATTTAAAAATTAATGTTGTACCTCTAAATCAATGGGGATGGAACCAGAACGAGCAAAATATTGTTGAAACTAAAGAAAAGAAGGAAGTACTTGACAATATTGTGAGACAATGCACCAAGTGCAGACTATTGTAGGACCTGATTCAGAATGGGACTTCCACAAGAGGAACTCATATTTCATGCAGTATTGTTGTGTAGACTGGGGCGAGGCTAATATCATATAATCACGTCTACAATTGCAAGTTATGAGTTCTAAAGGATCAGGTTTACTATTGTTTTATACTGAGGCAGTGTGAAAAGCTTTGTTTTATGGACAATAGACAATAGACAATAGGTGCAGGAATAGGCCATTCGGCCCTTTGAGCCAGCACCGCCATTCAATGTGATCATGGCTGATCATCCCCAATCAGTACCCTGTTCCTGCCTTCTCCCCATATCCCCTGACTCCGCTATTTTTAAGAGCCCTATCTAAGCTCTCTCTTGAATGCTATCCAAACGGATCAGGTTGCTGCTCTGGCATGGACTTGGTGAGCTGAAGGTTCTGCTTCCATGTTGTATCTCACAAGTCCAATAAACTGGTAGAGAAAAAAAAATTGCTTATTTATAGCACCTTCTAATTTCCATTCAGGACATCACAAAGTGCATCGCAGCCTGTGTGGAGCGTTTGATGTATGGTAAATTTTGCAACTAAACATCAAATAGGTTGAGCAGAGCACTCTTCCACTGACGGCTTTAATGAATGTTTGCTGAGCAATAACAAGTGTCAGGGGCACACAGGAAAACTCTTTAGTTCTCCTTCAGAACAGTTACGTCGGGTCTCAAATGCCCATGAGACTGGACTGTACACTAGGGTCTCATCCAAACAAAGATAGACACAAAATGCTGGAATAACTCAGCTGGACAGGCAGCATCTCTGGATAGAAGGTTTTGGGTAGCATTTTGAGTCGAGACCCTTCTTCAGATTGAGGGTCAGGGGAGAGGGAGACACCGATATATGGAAGGGTAAGGTGTGAAAATGATTCATCAAAGTGGACGAAGGTCAAGGAAAATGTAGAATAGATCATTGTTAGCTGGGAGAAGGTGACACCGAAGTATACAAATATAAAATATAATCAGGAGGACAGTCAGACTGATTGGAGAACTAGGATTGGGGAGGGATGGAGAGAGAGGAAAAGCAAGGGCTACATGAAGTTAGAGAAGTCAATATTCATACTGCTGGATTGTAGGCTGCCCAAGTGAAATATGAGGTGCTGTTCCTCCACCTTGAGAGATATTGGTGGACCTCCACCAGTGCAGACCTTACTTTGCATTGTACTCAAGGGTCGGCACCCAGTTATGGCAAAGCAGTCTTTCCGAAGATTGTAAATGATCAGAAAACCATGCCAGATACGTGGGAGCTGTGTGCGAACAATGAAACGATGTTAAAACATGGAGCAGAACCCACACTTTGATTATTGAGCTTCGGTTATAAAGATTGTAAAAACGGCGACCTTAATACCTTGTGGTTAATGTGGTAAATTCAAACTCATCAAATGTATTACTCTGGAAAAAATTGTGATGTTAATATATTATATTTTTTTGTTCAAACTATATTGAAATTCAATATGTATTAAAGTTATTCTAGCTTTGTACAATTCAGTAGGTTTATTGGCTATGAATAAATTATTACGTGAAGTATTTTTACACATTTTATATTGTGGGTTATTTTAAATACAGAGTAAAATGCTGGCTGTGTTTCAGATCTCTTTCAACAGCATCTTCACCACACAAAGCCACAGTTTTAACATTTATATCTAGGCTTTCAATCACTGCTAGTCTCCTCAAACCCAATAACACGAGGTGGTGCAGCAGTAGAGTTGCATCCTTATAGCGCCAGAGAACAGGTTTCCATCCTGATTACGGGCGCTGTCTGTACGGAGTTTGTACATTCTCCCTGTGACCTTGTGGGTTTTCACCAGGTGCTCCGGTTTCCTCCCACACTCCAAAGACCTGCAGGTTTGTAGGTTAATTGGTTTCAGTAAAGATTGTAAATTGTCCCTTGTCAAGTCAAGTCAAGTTTATTCGTCACATACGCATACGAGATGTGCAGTGAAATTAAAGGTGGCAATGCTCGCGGACTTGGTGCAACAAACAAACAAACAAACTACAAACAGAATGGAACAGAATCACATATTCTTTTACATATGACATATTGTGGGAGGAAGGAAAAAGGAAAAAAAACAGCAATTTTTAAAAAACAGTAGAGTGGTTCAGTGAAGTTAGACCCTGGTGAGATAGGAGTTTACAGTCCTAATGGCCTCTGGGAAGAAACTCCTTCTCAACCTCTCCGTTCTCACAGCATGGCAACGGAGGCGTTTGCCTGACCGTAGCAGCTGGAACAGTCCGTTGCAGGGGTGGAAGGGGTCTCCCATGATCTTATTGGCTCTGGGGTTGCATGTGTAGGATAGTGTTAGTGTACAGGGTGATCGCTGGTCAGCATGGGCAGAAGAGCCTGTTTCCGTGCTGTATCTCCCCAGCCTCTCTCCTCCATTTAGGTATTCCTTAAACCCTACCTGTTACCTGAACTGAAATCATTTTATTGTGACTCGGTGTCAAATACATTTGATGTTGTTCCAGCGAAGCAAGAAGCCCCTGTGGCAATGAAGGCAGTAAACTCTCGTTCATCCAGTATTTATACACCTAAAATTCTCACACAACTGGCAACAATAAGAGACTTTGGTTTTTATGAAAATAAGTAAAATGTTATTTCAAGTGTTATGCAAAATAAGTGTAAAATGATTTATAATTTATTTATGTTTATACATAAGGGCAGTGCAGCTGTAGTGTTGATTAGTACCAACATCCTCTTTGAAGGTTTAGTACTTCACACGGGTGAGTAGAATCATTCATTTGATTTATTTTTGGTTTATTTTACATTAATACTGTTTTGCTATAAAATATAGAATTGCAGTGTCAAACGTTATTATTTAAAAGGGTAAGGAGCTGACATTGTTTGGCAATTGATGTAAAGGTTTGAGTGGAGAATACTAATACATGTGATGTGCAGTCCTTTTATTTAACAATTCAAGAGAGTTTAATTGGCATACGTACCAACAATGGAACAATTAAATTCTTGCGTGCAGCAGCTGAACAAGTCGGGAAGCACAATAATCATAGATTACGTATAATGGACAAAAAGAAAATTCAATAAATTAATTACCTCAATACTACTGCAGAAATCCCAAAGTCCTGAGTGCAACCGTGACAATCCATAGAAGAACTGTCTCAACCTAAAGGGCCTGTCCCACTGTACGAGCTAATTCAAGAGTTCTCCCGAGTTTCCCCTGATTCGAACTCGGAGATTTACGGTAATAGCCGTCCGTAGTTACTCGGGGCTCTCGTGGACATTTTTCAACATGTTGGAAAATCTTCCCGAGTCTTCCCGAGCTTTCCCTGAGTACCTGCCGTTAGCGTTACGAGCCGCTAAGAGACGCCCGAGCTCCGACGTACCCGCAACGTCCATTCTACGTGCTTCCACGAGTTTGATTTTTTTTAAACTTCCCCCCTCCTCCACACCCCATGGAACATTGATTTGGGGGAACGAGTTGCGTGGGGGAACAGGTGAGTGGTGGAATATTGCGTTGGGGAATGGGTTGCGTTGGGGGGGGGGGGGGGGGGCAGGCCTCCCATGTGACTGGGACCCAACAGGTCCCACTTAGTCTCATCTCTCCTATTTCTAGCTTTAATTACATCCTTCCTGTAGTAAGGTCCTTTTAATAGGAACAAGGAAAGCAGGGATAGGGGAACACTACCACTTGTACATTCCCATCCATGTCGCACACCATCCCAATTTCAAATATAATGCTGTTCCTTCACTGTAGCTTGGTCTAAATCTGGGCACTCATTACCCACAGAGACCTCGCCGACCAGCGATCCCCACACATTAACACTATCGTACAAACTAACACACTATCGTAATCTTGTTTGAACGATGTATGTTTAAATGACAATAAATGGTATTCGATCGATCTATCCATCTATCCATCTATCCATCTATCCATCCATCCATCCATCCATCCATCTATCCATCCATCCATCCATCCATCCATCCATCCATCCATCCATCGATCCATCCATCTATCCATCCATCCATCTATCTATCTATCTATCCATCTATCCATCCATCTATCCATCTATCCATCCATCCATCCATCCATCCATCCATCCATCCATCCATCCATCCATCCATCTATCCATCCATCTATCCATCCATCCATCTATCTATCTATCTATCTATCTATCCATCTATCCATCCATCTATCCATCTATCCATCCATCCATCCATCCATCCATCCATCCATCCATCCATCTATCCATCCATCCATCCATCCATCTATCTATCTATCTATCTATCTGTCTACTATGGACAATTTACAATTATACCGAGCCAATTAACCTACACACCTGTACGTCTTTGGAGTGTGGGAGGAAACCGGAGATTCCGGAGAAAACCCACGCGGTCACGGGGAGAACGTACAAACTCCGTACAGACAGCGCCCGTAGTCAGGATCGAACCGGGCCGTAAGGCAGCAACTCTACCGCTGCGCCACCGTGCGTCCCTACAACAAGTGTTCCTGCAACACTTGTGTTTTGAGCAGGGTTGGTATTACAGATGAACAAGCACCCTGCAGTACATTCCCCTGGGGAGTTGGTTCCTCGCATGTTGAGTTCCCCTCTGGCCAGTTTTTCGTTGATTTTAACCTCGCCCCGAAATATTTTTCCCGGCGAGGATGAAGGGAGCATATCTGCGAGGAGCTGTGGTTGCCGCTGGTAACCAAGCTGGTTTGGCATTACACTGAGGCAGATATCTCTTCTGGTCTAAGCTTCACAGGCTCTGGCACAAGCACGACAGATAAAGACAGAGGGAAGGATTGAAAATAAATTAGTACTTTAAACAAAGAGCGCTGGAGCTGACATTTAGCTTGAATGAATATGCACTGAATAATCTTGCGGGGAAATTACATGGACGTCTCAAAGGGGAGGGGGGAAATATGGTAAATGCTCAGCCCAGAGCTTCATAATGATGATAGAATTGTACAGGATTGAGATGGTGGTGGTGGTGGTGGTGGGGGGTGTGTGCACACTAGGGTGGGGTGGAGTAGGGGACAGAGGGGTGGGGGTAGGAGAGTATTACCTGGACAATTCAAAGCTCGTTGTCCCGTCATTTCTCTGCAATTCGTGAATTGATAACAACTGCTCCTGACTCAACGTCACCTATCCATGGTTCTTGGTTCTTGGTTTCTTGGTCCTCCAAAATATTCCAAATGGAATTTAAACTGGAGGTGGTGGAGGGAGGACTTAAGCCAGAAAGGTTTATTGTGAAGAAAGAGCTACTTTAAATTTAGTTGCATCTGGTTGGGTAACTATAGTAGGGTGGAGATTATTCCATGCTTTAATTGTGCGGGGGAAGAACGAATTGCTGTACACACCTGTCTTTGTAGCTGGGATCACAAATTGGATCGAATGCCCTCGTCTGCTCCTAATTGGTTTGGGTTTGGTGTAGGTCTTGTAGTCTATGTCGAGCTGACCATTTAACATTTTGTAAAAACAGGTCAAACGGTGAGCTGGAGCAACACGGTGGGGCAACGGTAGAGTTGCTGCCGCACAGCGCCAGAAACCCGGTTTCGATCCTGACTACAGGTGCTGTCTATACGGAGTTTGTACGTGCTCCCTGTGACCGGGTGGGTTTTCTCCGGGTGCTCCGGTTTCCTCGCACATCCCAAAGACATCCAGGCTTGTAGGTTAATCGGTTCGGTAATATTGTCTCCAGTGGGTAGGATAGTGCTAGTGTTTGGGGTGATCGCTGGTTGGCATGGACTCGGTGGGCCGAAGAAAATCTGGAAGAATGGAGGGGTGGGACAAAGACTGGCAAGTGATAAGTGGATGCAGGTGAAGGTGATAGACAGATGTGTTTAAGAAGAAACTGCAAATGCTGGAAAATCGAAGGTAGACAAAAGTGCTGGAGAAACTTAGCGGGTGCATCTATAGAGCGAAGGAAATAGGCAACGTTTCGGGCCAAAACCCTTCTTCAGACTGAGGGCAAAGGCCAGAGATGAAAAGGCAAAACTTGTGAGATAAGGTTAAGACAGAAGCAAAGTGTGAAGCCGGAGGAAGGAATGTTGGTGGAGGACTGAGGTTGAGTCTACAAATTTCGACACAGTCAACAAGTTAATAGCATTTCAAAGTGTGAAGAGATCAGCCCACTGAGTGATTCAGATAATACGAGGAATGAGCCATGCTTATTATTCATCTCCTGGGATGAATGTTGGCAAATCTCTGGCTGATTATTATATCTTCGACCCCCACACAGGGAGTAAAATGTCCTGCATCAATATCCACCCCAACTTCAAGTGTTCGCTCTGAGGCATTCCTGTGTTACTCAGCAGGGTAGAATCCTAATGTGCCCAAACATAGGGTGCATTTGCATGCAAATATCATAAGAATATTTTGTGGTTTGCATGTGCTGCTGTAGTTAAATTACTGGGTTAGTATCCCAGAGACCTGCGCACAGTTAGCAGAGTTGAGCTCAAAACACACTGTGACAAATGTGCAGTTTATGTACAGTTAATGATCAGGACCTATATTTGAAATGACCTTTTTATAATGATAACTATGAAACTAGATTGTTGAAAAAATCTTCATGGTTCAGGGCAGCAGAGTGGCACAGCTGCTAGAGCCACTGGCTCACACCTCCAGCGATCCGGATCCGATCCCCGCCTCGGGTGCTGTCTGTGTGGAGTTTGCACGCTCTCCATGTGAACGTGTTGGTTTTCTCCAGATGCGGTTTCCTCCCACACGCCAAAGACGTGCAGGTGTGTAGGTTAATTGGCCCTCGTGTGTGTGTAGGGGGGAATAACACTGAACTAGCGTGAACGGGTGGTCAATGGTCAGCATGGACTCGGTGGGCCGAAGAGCCTGTTTCCATGCTATATCTTTAAAAATGAACAAAAAACCAGGGGAGGAAAACAACCATCCTTACATAAGCTAAATTCAAACCACTGGTGGAACTCAGTAGGTCAGGCAGCATCTGCGGAAGGAAATGGACAAAAGATGCTTCGGGTCAGGATCCATTTCCCTCTCACTGATGTTGCCTGGCCCACCGACTTCCTCCATCAGATTTTGTTGGCTGAAGATAACAGCAAAAGCGAGTTTAATTGTCATATTTTGCAGCAATGGAAGAAGGATTTTTTTAACTTGCGGCAGCACAACTGGCCCGTAAACACATTGCACACAAATAACATATCAAATTAAAATAATCAATAAATCAATAACTACAATATTAGTGCAAAAAACCTTAGTGCTACCATCTGTAATCTTTTGCTACAACAAATCCTGACATGGTCAGACCATTGAACCTGCATCAACAAGGTTGACTGCAAAACATGCTATCAAGTCTGCGATAGTACCATTACTACCACTTAAAGCAGAGGAGTCTTAATGATGGACTACCTGCACCAAACTGGACCATGTCCAAATCATTCCAGACAACCTTGCGATGTGTACCTTGCATCCTGGTGGCCTGTGAGTCAGTCAGGAGCATCGGCACACAAGTTCATAAGTGATAGAGTCATAGTCATAGAGTGATACAGTTTGGAAACAGGCCCTTCGGCCCAACTTGCCCATGCCGACCAACATGTCCCAGCTACACCCGTCTCACCTGCCTGCGCTTGGTTCGATGGGATAGTCCCAGCCTCAACTACCTCCTCTGGCAGCTTGTTCCATACACCCACCACCCTTTGTGTGAAAAAGTTACCCCTCAGATTCTTATTAAATCTTTTCCCCTTCAACTTGAACCTATGTCCTCTGGTCCCAAATTCCCCTACTCTGGGCAAGAGACTCTGTGCATCTACCCGATCTATTCCCCTCATGATTTTGATAGGAGCAGAATTAGGCCATTCGGCCCATCAAGTCTACTCCACCATTCAATCGTGACTGCCTGACATAGTTATACCCACAAAATGAATATTAGCAGGTCATCATTCTTCTTGCTTCATTTTTGTATGAAGTTGGAGACTATTAAGGGCCTGTCCCACTTACGTGACTTTTTCGGTGACTTGTCGGCACCCGTCAGTGGCAGCAGGTCTGAATATCCAGTGGCAACCGGAAAAAGGTACGACTCTTTGGGTGACCACTCACGACCATACAGGCGTCACGTGTCAACATGTTGCGGGGTGACGCCTGTATGGACGTGAGTTGTTGCCCAAAGAGTCGTACCTTGTTCTGGTCGCCGCTGGATTTTCAACATGTTGAACATTTTCGGAGACCTGCTGCGACTATAATGGGTGTCGGCAGTCGCCGAAAAAATCGTGTAAGTGGGACGGGCCCTTTTGGTTTAAGATTAGATATATTATTGTCGCACATACCATACAAGGGTTGATGTATTAATTCTCTCAGGAAATCAGCACTCCACAATGGGAAGTGCAGCAGTTGTCTATTCTATCTGCAAGGGAACCCCTCACAATGAATAATTAAAATGTTGATGAAGATCCAATGCGGAGAATAACATGTAGGGAACTTAGCTTTAGCGTTCCCAGGTGCAAGGGCTTGTCAATTTATAAAATGGTTGTCTTTCACTTATCCTTTCATCGTTTAGTTTAGTTTATTGTCACGTGTACCAAGGTACAGTGGAAAGTGTTGTCTTGCATGCTATCCAATCAAATCACATAATATTATACATAAATACAATCAAATCAAAGTCCAACTCAAGTACAATAGGTTGAGCAAAGGGGAAGATACAGAATATGGATCTCGCCATTGTAGTCTACCAGTTCCAGAGACAAAGTCCAATGCCTGCAATGATGAGGAGAATTGGATTGAACCCTAGCTCATTGAAGGACCGTTCAGAAGACAAAGGAGAAGATGCTGCTCCTGAGTCTGGTGGTGCACACTTCCAAGCTTCTGCATCTTCTGCTCGATGGGAGCAGGGAAAAGGTGGGATTATGTTGCCTGCTTTCCCGAGGCAGCGTGAAGTGAAGATGAATCAACGATTGGGAGTTTCACCAACGCACATCTCTCCAAACCTGGAACCGGGAACCTCTAAGCTTGCTACTCTCCTCAACTTCTGAGCTCGTGATCCACCATCGATTGTGGTGCCTTCTTGCCTCCTGGCCCCATCCTGAAACTCCAGCCTCAAAACCTACTCCTTTACATGTTGCTTTTGGTGAGACTGCAGATAACTGGAGGGATCAGAGGGATCCCGATGTTGTTGAGAATCTCTAAATGTTACCTTGCGGGCAATGCAGGTTAATTAAAAAGAAAATGGCAGGTAGCCTTTATTGCAAGGAACTTGGAGTTTAGAAGGTTCATTCGAATTATCCAGGGCAATGGCAGAGGCACTGGTATAGGTTCTTGTCTGCTTATATAAGGCAGCACTTACTAGCTTTGGAGGCAAGCCAAGCTCAGCTTATTCCAAGAACAAGCAGCTAATGAAGTTAGTTCTGTTTTCTTTGCAGCTTAGATGAATGAGACATGATCTTGTTGAAGCCTATAAGATCCCAGGGGAGCTTGGATGTTGAAATGCTTCAGCTAATGGAAGAATCTTGAACAATATGACACAGTTGCAAGTTAAAAGCAAGGTGCAGAGGTATTTCTTCTCAGATCACTGCCATTGTTGTGGCAGCTGGGTTACTGGAGGTGTTTAAAGAGGAGACAGAAACTGGTTTCTCCTGCAAAGCCAGCTGGTAGCATATGAGGCAAAATGGTAACACTATGACATTTCTGAACAAGTATGGCATGTGTTCTCAGCCCCTGGGGAAAACAATGAAATAAAACCAATAGCTACGATGGTTGCAAAGCCTTTGGATTTTTGTGAAAACCGATCTCTGTTTACCAATGCTCTTAAGGAAGGAAATCACCTCTGCATATTTAGTCAGGCTGATATGTCACTCCATATCTTGACTCTGAAGTTAGACAAGAAGTGCTGGAGTAACTCAATGGGTCAGGCAGCATCTCTGGAGAAAATGAATGGGTGACATTTCGGGTCGGGACCCTTGTTCAGACTGAAGAAAGGCCTTGATCCAAAATTTCACCCATCCCTTTTCTCCAGAGATGCCTCCTGACCCGCTGAGTTACTCCAGGACTTTGTGTCTATCTTTGGCTTTAACCAGCATCTGCAGTTCCTTGACTCTGAAGAGGCGATCAGCCCTGCTGCCTCACACCTACTGGTACTGTAACAGCATTTAACACACATTTGGACAGGTGCATGGATAGGAAAGGTTTAGAGGAATATGATTCAAACGTGGGCCAGTTGAACTAGTATAGATGGGGCATCTTGGTCAGCAGGTGCAGGTTAGACTGAAGGGCCTGGTTCTGTGCTGGATGACTATGGCTCTGCCAGGGTCGATTGTGACCTTGGGTGCTGGATGTGTAGAGATTACCTGCTGGCACTGAAATCTTTTAAATAATAACACAAGCAAATAGGAGCAAGCATGGGCTACCTTCTGAAGAAGAGTCCTGACCCAAAACATGGCCTATCCATGTTCTCCAATTAAACTAACCAGAAGAAGCAAGCCAGAGATGGAAGGTCTGTCATGACCAAGGCTCCTGTTGTGAGATTAATTAGGGTTCTTTACATTTTACAACAACAGGTAGAATCAAGTTGAAGGGCAGAAGAAGGCGATGTAATGTTTATTTTTATCTGCTATACTTGAAATGTTCCACAACTTGCAAACTATGGTGCAGGTAGACACAAGATGCTGGAGTAACTCAGCGGGACAGGCAGCATCTCTGGAGGGAAGGAATGGGTTTTGGGTTGAGATCTTTCATCAGACTGAGAGTCAGGGGAGAGGGAGACACAGAGGTAAAGGAGGGTACGGTGTAAAAACAAGACATCAAAGGGGATTGGGATCAAGGAAAATGTAGAATAGATCATTGTTAGCTAGGGGAAGGTGACAATGAAGCATACAGAGATAAACTTTAATCAGGGGGACAGTCAGACTGGTCAGAGAACTAGGATGGGGGAGGGATGGGGAGAGAGGGAAAGCAGTATTAAAATTAATATACCGAGGTGTAAACCAGCATCTGCAGTTCCTTCCTGCACATGAAAACCATGGCAACAGATATCATCATTTGGAAAAATGAACAACTCAGGAAAACCATTCCTCTACACTAGGGGCTTGAAACCTGAAGCAGGTCTCTGATCCAAGAAGGATCTCGACCCAAAACGTCACCTATTAATTTTCTCCAGAGATGCTCCTGTCCCGCTGAGTTATAGCCCTGTCCCACGGTGCGAGTTCATTCCAAGAGCTCTCCCGAGTTTAAAAAAATCTAACTGGTGGTAAGCACGGAGAATGAACGGAGCGGGTACGCCGGAGCTCGGGGACGCCTCTTAGCGCTAACGGCAGATACTCGGGAAGACTCGCTAACGGCAGGTAAGCACGGGAAGACTCGTGAAGATTTTACAACATGATGAAAAATGTCCACGAGAGCCCCGAGTACCGACGAGTGGCCATTACCATAAATCTCCGAGTTCAAATCAGGGCAAACTCGGGAGAGCTCTTGGAATGAACTCGTACCGTGGGACAGGGGTTTAACTCCAGCATACAGTATTGTGTCTATCTCTGATCCATTTATTCTGCATCCCACCTCTCAGCATCGGAGATTTGATTTCTCCTTCCAGACCACAGCTGCTGTGTTTCGATACAATAAATCAGTTGGTTCTGGTTCATTTTGAGTGTTTGCTTACAGCCATGAAACCTTTTGGACAATGACTACTTTCCTCCAACAATTCTGGCAGTCAGCGTTTTTATTCATGGCCAGCATGTACAAGACCTGCTGTACAACCAGAGGACAAAACAGAAGAGGAGCAATATTTGTCTTGATCTTTTCAATTGGTAATGAGTAAAAGGGAACTGTGCACAATAGACAGGGCAAGGACTGCGGGTATCGATCCTGACATTCATTACCCATCCACTTACACACACTTTTTAGTGAGCAAGTAGAAAAAACAGCAATATTTCACCACAGGATAAACTGTGGAAGTGCATGGAATATACAAAATTGCAGGGAAAGGCCACATCAATGCAGCCCAGTGGCACAGTGGTTGAGTTGCTGCCTTGCAGTGCCAGAGACCTGAGTTCGATCCTGACCTCAGGTGCTCTCTGTATGGTGCTTTTGCACAGTCTCACTGTGACCGCGTGGGTTTTCTCCGGGTGCTCCGGATTCCTCCCACATGCCAAAGACGTGCAGGTTTGTCGGCTTCTGTGAATTGTTCCTAGGATAGTCTAGTGCAGGGGTGGGGAACCTGCGGCTTTCTAGGCCATTAAGTGCGGCCTTTTGAATGAATCCAAATTTTGTAGAACAAATCCTTTTATTTTTATTAGTATGTTTTTGTTTGTCTTTTATTCTTTTTATTTTAATCTTAAAATGAGCGTATTTAAAATACCAAAGAGTAAAAGAAAATGCAACAAAATAATCTTCCCCAACTGACAGCCACAATTACAACATTAGTAAGTCATGAGGGCTATTTTATCGAAATAATGTACGTTTTGAAGTATATCTAATTGAAGTTTCTTGGATGCGGCCTTATTAGATTACAGCTAACTTAATGCGGCATTCAAACATGAAAAGGTTCCCCACCCCTGATCTAGTGCGAAGAACCAGTTTCCACGCTATGTCGGGTTGTCAACAGTTCAGCTGATGAGCGTGTTGTCTTTTGAGGAAGGATTTTGTAAACTCAGCTTACATCCGCTGGAATTTATGGGGATGGGAAGTGAAGTTTAGGTTGAGGTTTATTATGGCCACTTGGACAGAGGTACAACGAGAAGCTTTGGTTTGCATGCTACAAAATAGCACGATATAACAGATATACCCCATAAATACACCCAGTTCAAACTCAAGTACAATGGATAGAACAAAGAGGTAGATACAGAGTGCAGAATACAATTCTCAACATTGCAACGCATCAGTTCCAGAGACAAATTCCAATGTCCACAATGAGGTAGAGGTGAATAGGACAGTGCCCTAGCTTATGGAAGGACCTTTCAAAAGCCTAATAATGGAGAGGAAGAAGCCGTTAATTAAATTTAGTTAACCAAAGTTAGTTAACTAAACTTAAATATGTTATAAAATGCAATGATAGTTCCTGTAATGGTGGCAATAAGACTATCAGAATGATATATACTATCAGATTGCCATTGGCTGTGACAAATAGGCTTGCAAAGAGTGGATGTGGAGAGGATGTTTCCACTAGTGGGAGAGTCTAGGACTAGAGGTCACAGCCTCAGAATTAAAGGACATTCCTTTAGGAAGTAGATGAAGGGAATTTCTTTAATCAAAGGGTGGTGAATCTGTGGAATTCACTGCCACAGAAGGCTGCAGAGGCCAAATCAGTGGATATTTTTAAGGCAGAGATGGATAGATTTTTGATTAGTACGGGTGTCAGGGGTTATGGGGAGAAGGCAGGAGAATGGGGTTCGGAGGGAGAGAAAGATCAGCCATGATTGAATAGCGGAGTAGACTTGATGGGCTGAATGACCTAATTCTGCTCCTATCACATGACCTTATGGCTGTGGTATTGCTGTTGTTGTAATATGAGCACATTTCCCTTTTAACAACACTGCGTGTATTTCCTCTTTAAGAATGCACAATTATGAGTAGGAAGGAACTGCAGATGCTGGTTTAAAACAAAGATAGACACAAAAAGCTGGAGTAGCTCAGCGTGACAGGCACCATCTCTGGAGAGAAGGAATGGGTGACGTTTTGGGTCAAGACCCTTCTTCAGACTGAGAATCTGAAGAACCCAGTGGTATGAATATTGATTTCTCTAACGTCAAGTAACCCCTGCATTCCCTCTCTTTCCATCCCTCCCCCACTCAAGTCGCACCAGCTTCTTGTTCTCACCTAGCAAACAGCTAACAAAATGGTTCCTTTATCATCATTGCTTTTTTGCATAACTTTCATACATTTGTTCTGCTTCTCTCTACTTCACCTTCTATATCTCTCATTTCCTTTTCCCCTGACTCTCAGTCTGAAGAAGGGTCTCGACCTGAAACATCACCCATTCCTTCTCTCAGCTGCCTGTCCCGCTGAGTTACTCCAGCTTTTTGTGTCTATTCACAATTATGAGTATCTTGGTCGTGGGAATAATGAGAGCAGCCATCCTGTCCAAGAGAAAGTTTGTCCAATTAATAACTTTCTTATTTATTCATCCATTCAATGAGATGTGGTATTTATTGTCCATTATTAATCACCAGACAAGAGGTAACCACATACATCAAAGGCTTAACTTTGTAATTCACTTCCCTAAACAATAACTTCTCATTGTTTCGAGAAGGAAGTCTGTAGCCCCTACCCAGCAGTCAGGGACGTGTATTATATGATTGATTCCTAACTACTCTCTGAAGTAGACCAGTGAGCCACTCAGTTCAAAGGGAATAAGGGATGTGCAGTAATCATCATCTCCCCAGCACGATCCACGCCCTGCAAGGGAATATTTTTTTAAATAGCATTTGACTTTTAATCAGTGTGGCATACAATGAGCTGGAGTAATTCAAGACACCTTCTCTGGATGACATGGAAGATGATGTTTCAGATTTGCTATAGGGAGAGGTTGAGGAGCCTGGGACTCTATTCCTTGGAGTGCAGGAGGATGAGAGGTGTACAAAATCATGAGAGGAATAGATCAGGTAGACGCACAGAGTCTCTTTCCCAGAGTAGTGGAATCGAGGAACAAAGGACATAGGTTTAAGGTGAAGGGGGAAAGATTTTATAGGAATCTGAGCGGCAACTTTTTCACACAAAGGGTAGTGGGTGTATGGAACGAGTTGCCAGAGAGTGAAGTTGAGGCAGGGACTATCGCAATGTTTAAGAAGTAATTAGATAGGTTCTTCTTCTTCCGTGTCCATCTTCCATGTTTCAAGTGTTGACATCGCTGTCATCGTCCGTCCTGAAAAGGACGCAAGCTTCCGGCGACAATCAGTGGGACCCATCACTTGTTACAATAGATGATGGTGGTAGCAGAATTAGCTCAGGATACTTCCAGTTCCCAGCCCCGCCACGTGGATGCTTCTACATGGCTAGGACAGTTTTAGAGGGATATGGGCCAAACGCAGGCAAGTGGGACTAGTGTAGATGGGGCATGATGGTCAGTGTGGGCCGAATGGCCTCTTTCCACACTGCATGACTCTATCCTCGATCTCCACATACTGAGGGTGTGTGATAAGAGATATCAAGGAGCTCTTGCAGCTAGCTGACCTTCACGGCTTTCAGGCCCTCATGTGCAGCTTGGAGCTGGTGGTATCTGGCTTATCCTGGTGACTCCGTCTTTGTTCCTGTGTCTGGGCGCACTCCCTTGTTGTGCATGGGCTGGAAGAGGCACTAGCGTCTCAAGCTTTGATGGTGACTCCCACATCCCAAGTCCATTGTCCACACCAAAGTATATTACGCCCCCATCAATACATTTAGATAATCAAGGCACAGAAATCTTAGTTGGCGTTAGGCTGGGCCAAGCCGACCCCTACTTCATCGATCCAGTACTGCCTGGACACAGGGCCTTAAGTTGGGCCAAAGTTGGACTTTTCATAGACTTGGAGGTTGCAAGATGACCCTCTGCATGTTGTTCCAGGTGCGATCCAATATACTCATGCGTAGTATGATCCGCCTGGATAGCACGCGGAACAAGCTTTTCACTATGTCTGCGTAAACGAGACATCGATAAACTAACCTAAAATCATGAGTATCCAAATCATTCTCCAAACACAAATGAAATCTGACAGAAATTAGCAGAGGTAAAAAGATTAAAGTTTCAGTCATTAAATCTTCACCAAAGTGCATCTGCAGTTCTTCTATGGGGACATTGCTTATTTGTGTGGAATAAAACAGCCCACTATTTTAGTTATTAATAATTATGACTGATGCACATTTATTTCTGGAATCACCATGACATTCTTGTATTGATTTTTTTCTTTGAAGTAATATCAGTAAACCATACAGACATTCATTTTCCTCTTTTAATTGTCCACCTTGTTTACAGTTATCCAGTAATAGAATCATGCAGCATCGAAACAGGCCCTTCGGCCCATCTACTTAATGCCAACCAAGAGCCCCAACTAAGCTCGTCTCATTTGTGTGCCCTCTAAACCTTGTACTTGTCCAAATGTCTTCTAAATGTTGTTTACCCACCACCCTTTGAGTGGAAAAGATAATCCCATGGGTTCTCTCCTCATCTTAAACCGATGACCTTGAGTTCTTGATTTACCAACTCTGGGAAAAAGACTTTGTACATTCACCCTTTGAACCACTGGTTCAAATCCTGGAACTCACAAACCATTCCACTCATAATTCTATACATCATCTCTCATTCTCCTAAACTCCAAGGAAGAAATCCTTCGCCCGTCCAACCTCTGCCTACAACTCAGGCCCTCGAGTCCTGGCAACATCCTGAAAAGCCATAAGCCCTCCCTGAGACCCACAGTAAGTGTTCTCCTTGAGTCATCTGATGAATTCCGTTCGTTATATGCGTGAATACGGTGATTCACATAGTGATTCTTTCTAAATATCAAGAGTCTTTTTTCAAATTTGACAGGTTCACGAGATGGATTTAAACTCAAGCCTCATCCCCAGAATGTGTGGGGGGATGGAACTGAATTTGTAAATAAAGTAAACCTGGCCCTTTATTTGCTTGGAAATCATTAGCGCTCAATACAACTGGACAGGAATGGGCAACAAATCTGGCCAGACCAAGCGCAGGCTCGGCGATCGTGTCACTGAACACCTCCGCTCAGCCCGTCCTAACCTATCTGATCTCCCAGTGGCTTCTGAACGGCCCTTCCATAAGCTAGGGTACTGTCTGATTCACCTCTACTGCATTGCGGACATTGGACTTTGTCTCTGGAACTATTGCGCTGCAATGTTGAGAACTATATTCTGTACTCTGTATCTTCCCCTTTGCTCTACCCGTTGTACTTGAGTTTAGCTTGACTGTATTTATAGTATTTTCTGATTTGATTGGATGGCATGCAAAACAAAGCTTTTCACTGTACCTCGCTGCATGTGACAATAATAAACCTAAAACATAAACCTAAATCTACAATCACACTGAACAACCATTGTAAATTAAGTGGCTAAATGTTTAAGAAGGAACTGCAGATGCTGGAAAATCGAAGGTACACAAAAATGCTGGAGAAACTCAGCGGGTGCAGCAGCATCTATGGAGCGAAGGAAATAGGCAACGTTTCGGGCCGAAACCCTGAAGGAAATAGGCAATGTTTCGGGCCGAAACCTGGAAGGAAATAGGCAACGTTTCGGGCCGAAACCCGGAAGGGTTTCGACCCGAAACGTTGCCTATTTCCTTCGCTCCATAGATGCTGCTGCACCCGCTGAGTTTCTCCAGCATTTTTGTGTACCTTAAATTAAGTGGCATTGCCTGGGAAATTGTGTTTCCTGAACCTTATTCCAGGCAGTTCCCTTTTGAACAGTTTCCTTTGTCTTCCTCCCCAAAGCCAACCTCAGTCAATCTCAAGCTACTGACTACTATAAAAGAGACTCCTCTTCCTGGCCTGGCCTTCATAAATGGTATTCCAAGATCAGGGGTCACGGGGAGACGGCAGGAGAATGGGGTTGAGAGGGAAAGATAGATCAGCCATGATTGAATGTTGGAGTAGACTAGATGGGCCGAATGGCCTAATTCTGCTCCTAGAACCTATGAACTTATGATTCCACACACTTCATCGAGGCGGTTTACCTCTGGGGTTCCCTTTACCGGTGACCTCAAAGTGGGACACCCATCAAAGCTCCAAAGAGGCAACTGTCCTCTGAATAACATTCCACCCCCCTTCTCACCACCTCGTCCCCTCTCCCACAGCATCGGCCCCAGGAAAGAGAACACTCATCATTTCTGGAGAGATGAATCAAGGCAGTTTTATTGAAAAAAAAATTGTTTCCCGGGGTGTAATTATATCCTTTGCTACATCATCCAAGCAGGTAACCATGGCTGCATATTTCCCTCCTACTGAGGCAGCTTACTGAGCTTTATTTACTGACTTGTTTTTTTAGGTGCCTTGTGTTGGGTGTGAACAGCTTGAAAAGCCACATGGATAAATATAGGTTGCGGCACAGGCTCACTGTCAAGGTCTTGACTCTTTGGATCTAGGGATTCATGAGACACATTGCAAAGGCCAGATCCATGGACATTCAAAGCACAGAGCGGATGAAGGTGAAATAGAGATGGTTAAACTTTGACAGGCTTGGGCAGTGCAAATGAAGGCAAGTGTAAGTCTGCAATGTAAGTCAGTAAAGGGCCTGTCCCACGTGGCAATTTTTTCGGCGACTGCCGGGATCATTGACTGACGTATCAGGTCACCGAAAAATTCGCGGCGTGATGACGGTATTGGCGCGTGGTGTTTTTTCAGGTGTCACAACATTTTTTTTGTCGCCGCTGGATTTTGAAGTGTTCAAAATCTTTTGGTGACACTGATATGACGCCAGCAGTCACCGAAAACATCACCAAGTGGGACAGGCCTTTAAGTGGAGAGGCTGCAGGAGAGGGTGGCACAGTGGGTAGAGCCAGGCCCTCTCATAGGTGAACTGAGGCCCAGGTCAATTTCAATTTTCGAGCCCTCCAAACCTTGATCAAAGCAAGAGGCCCCTCAATTTTAGAGGCCTCCAAATCAAGATCCCTTTGAAGCAGACAGGTATGAGGCCCATGCCAAATGGCACTCGTTGCCCCCCCCCCCCCCCCCCCTCCCCCCCTCTGATAGGGGCTGGGTAGAGCTGCTGCCTCACAGCGCCAGTGACAATCCTGACCTGGTCTGAGCACTAAGGGGAGGTTGAGTAGACTGGGACTCTTGGGGCACAACTACAATGTAATACAGATCTACAGGTATTTTTTGATGACGTGCATAGGAAGGAACTGCAGATGCTGGTTAAATCGAAGGTAGACACAAAAAGCTGGAGTAATTCAGCGGGACAGGTAGCATCTCTGGAGAGCAGGAATGGGTGACGTTTCGAGTCGGGACCCTTTTGAAGAAGGATGGGTGGGGCATGTTGGTCGGCATGGTGGAGTTGGGCTGAAGGGCCTGTTTCCATGCTGTATGGCTCTACTCTACTCGACTCTATTGACTTTCTCTCAAGTTCACAGACAAGATCGACTTTGCATTCATCAAAGCTCTGTCAGCCTACAGCACAGTGGGAAGTGGCCAAGGCTCCATATAATTTTAACATAACTTGATACGTATGTGTATAGGCAGGAAATGGTGCACTCGTGCAGAGAAATGGTAACAAGAGTTGACAAGGAATACAGCAGACTGTTGTCAATTGCATTAAATTGCAAGTCCAAGTTGTGAATTTGTGGAATTCCCTGCCACAGAGGGCAGTGGAGGCCAAATCACTGGATGGATTTAAGAGAGAGTTAGATAGAGCTCTAGGGGCTAGTGGAATCAAGGGATATGGTGAGAAGGCAGGCACGGGTTATTGATTGGGGACGATCAACCATGATCACAATGAATGGCGGTCCTGGCTCGAAGGGCCGAATGGCCTCCTCCTGCGCCTATTTTCTATGTTTCTATATTTCTATGACAAATGAATACTGCTTGGTCTTTCATCTCAAATAATACCTGGTTGGATTTGTTCCTCTCAAATACTTTCGAAAACTGACCAGCCTTTATTGCCCACCTGAATTGTTTCAGAAAATAGTTGCTTATTAGAACCAGCTCAATGGGCATTTAATACTCAACCACATGCCTGGGGCTGAAGGAACATGTAGACCAAGGTTGGCACATTATATCAGAGGGGCAGATGGGTTTTTAGAACAATTTTAATTCCTAATTCCACATTATTAACTGAAGTTAAACAAACTTAGTGAGAATGCAACTCAATAGTCCAATGGTTTATTTGTAACACATGCAACCACACAGTGAAATTCTTTTGACATATTTACACACGCAGGTTCCACCATGTTTTAGCGCCATTTCCAAAGTCCAAAGTCCGGTTTGCCCGCGTGCTCGGTCTACTGGAGCGGCTTCTGACCCAGGTAAGCCCCAGGCTTCTGCAGGGCCTCCTCTTCTCTCCTCGCCTGGCCATCTCTGTGTGGAGCCAAGCTTGAAGGGGTTGGGGGCATTCACCGGTTCACCCTCCTGCTGGCCTTTGTTAGTCACGTTCAACATCTCCAGTGGTCTGCTGAGCCTTTGGGTTCACTGGGCTGAATGACCATCCTGGCCCATTGGATTATAGTCCCGTCCAGATAAAGAGTCACAACCAGAAACATTGTCTGTCCACCCCCTCCATGGATATGAGGGGAATGGAGGGTTATGGATTGCCCAGAGTGGGGGAATCGAGAACCAGAAGACATAGGTTTAAGGTGAAGGGGGAAAGATTTAATAGGAATCTGAGGGGTAGCTTTTTCACATAAAGGGTGCATGGAAAAAGGAATAACAGAGGTTTTGGGTCGGGATGAAGTCTGATGAATTCAGAGTCTGAAGAAGGGTCTCGACCCAAACGTCACCTATTCCTTTTCTCCAGAGATGCTGTCTGACCCGCTGGGCTACTCCAGCAATTCTTCCCAAAGCATTAAAGTGAGATTTATTGCGCAGTTGGAAGTACCCGCTGTTTTGTCTTAAGTTAAACATGTTATCTCTTGGAGACAGGTGTGTGAATTTTCAGCCAGCATTGTTCATGCAAGCTAATCTAGTCATTCTGTGGCAGCGAAAAGTCTTCCTCTGTGAATAGGGCTGATATCAGGATTAAAGATAGTTTTTTTTTTCATGAAGGTTCAAATGTAAAGAGATTAATTGTTTCATTATTCAAAAGTAGTGACATTACACACAACTCAAGGGTGATTAGTAGACAGGTAATAAATAGCAGCTTTACCAGCCGTGCCTGAATTTCAAGTGTGAATTAAAATAAAGTATTACTTTGTTCTGCTGCACAGTCCAACATCTGCAGAAAATACGTAAGTAGGAACTGCAGATGCTGGTTTACACTGAAGATAGACACAAAATGCTGGAGTAACTCAGCGGGCCAGGCGACATCTATGGAGAAAAGGAATAGGTGACGTTTTGGGTCAAGACCGTTCATCAGACTTCATCGGAGTCAGAGCCTGGTGAAGGGTCTCAACCCAAAACGTCACCTATTCCTTTTCTCCAGGGATGCTGCCGGACCCGCTGAGTTACTCCAGCTTTTTGTGTCTATCTGCAAAAATACAGGTAGGTCACTGGAAACTGTCCAAACATGTGCAAAATTGCTCAGCAGGAGCAATCCAATGCAGATCATCATGCCCAGTGAATCTAGTCTCAATTATCAGCAACAGTGCAATCAAACAGCATTTACCAATAATCAGCTTGTTGATGCATAGTGTGAGTTTCAGCACGGCCATTTGGTTCCAGACCTCATCAGATCATTAGTCTAAGCTGAAAGAGCTGAATTCCAGAGGTGATCAGGTGAGGTGGAGGTGGCTGCCCTTCAAAGCAGCATTTGATCGAGTGTGGCATAATGGCTCCCTGGTAAGACTGAAGTCTCTGCCTCATAGGGCAGTGGAGGAAGGTTCTCTGGATACTTTCAAGAGAGAGCTAGATAGGGCTCTTCTTCTGCTTCTTCTTCTTCTTCTTTCGTGTGGCGTGCACAGCCTAAAGTTGTACGACAACTTGTTCTATTTGATCTTCCGTTTGTGCACGTCGAGTTGATTGCATTAGTCGAAACAGGGCGGACCACGTGAAGGTTGCAATCTTCCACCCCATAGGGCTCTTAAAGATAGCGGAGTCAGGGGATATGGGGAGAAGGCAGGAACGAGGTACTGATTGGGGATGATCAGCCATGATCACATTAAATGGCGGTGCTGGCTCGAAGGGCCGAATGGCCTACTCCTGCACCTATTGTCTATTGTATAAGTCAATGGGCGGCGATGGAAAGCACTCCAACTCTGACCACATACCTTGCACTAAGACAGGTGATTGTGGTTGTTGATGGTCACTCATTTCAATCCAAGGCTTCAGTGTGGAGTTTCCTAACGGCAGGGCACTGGGGCCAGACATCATCAGCTGATTCATGGGGTCAAGGAAAGAGCGTTCACGTCGTGGCCCTGTTTCCACCAATCTTTCCACCACCACCACGCACAAGAGGTGACAAGACCGACACCATTGTATGCAGATGCCGAGAAGTATGTTGAGCTCTGGCTGAACAACTTCTAATATTGTGCGTGGACTCCACAAGAAGAAGCTGAAGGATGTTAATGTGCGAGATTGCTGATTGGTACGGACTCGATGGGCAGAAGGGCCTGTTTCCGCGCTGTGTCTCTGAACAGATAAACAAGACCAACAAATTCAACGTTGTTTCTCTCCTCTGAATCTTTTTCCAAGACGGTTAATTTTGATTTTTACTTTAATGGTTAATGATCACTTTATATGTGTGGGCTTTACTGCTTAATGTGGGGTGTATACTGTGTCACATTAGAGTAATAACATATTACATTGCCACGTACATGCTGACTGTAAATTGCACTAGTCATCAATTGAAAATTACTCCTGGAATAATTTTTGTGCCACAGCTGCTGAACATCAAGAATTTGGGAATGACTGACAGGTGGATGAGGTGCTGTCAGCTTTTGAGGCAAAAATGAAGAAAAGACTTGCATCTCATTGAAACCCATCAAATTATTTGACAGATGCAAGGCTGAGAAGCTGCGTCCTTGGTCAGGGGTTTAGAGTTGGTAGTCATGGAGACTGGGTAGTCTTCATCCCAACTCAGGGTTCCAGGGATTATGCGGGGAAGGCATGAGAATGGGGTTAGGAGGGAGAGATAGATCAGCCAGACGGAGCAGGCTAGATGGGCCGATTGGCCTGATTCTGCGACCTCTGGCAAGTTTATGCTTTTACAATTACATATGTTTGTAATGATTAGAGTTGTTCTTTAGTTGCAAAGCATTAAAATAATGCTAATAAAAATATCAATGAATACATTAAATTATGGACATAGCCACTTGCCAAAATGAGTGTTGGTTTAACAACACTCAAGAAGCTCGAGGGTCTGTGCTATAGGGAGCGGTTGGGAAGGCTAGGACTTCATTCCTTGGAGCACAAGAGGCTGAGGGCTGATCTTATAGTGGTGGAAGAATGTAAGAAGAGTTGGACACACCAAGGCAGTACACAAGAGTCATCATGTTTCCTGTGCCATCTTCTATCCTTCAAGTTCAAAGTTGTTAAAAATATTGGAGTCTTAACTTGGCCACAAAGGTCCGTTGTCCTGGCAGCAGCACTGGGTTGGTCTGGCCAGATGATATTGTCGATTCCCTTTGCCTCCGCTCCACTGCTCCCTGCCACTGCAGGTCAGGTCCGAGCTATCTGAAGTTAGAGAAGTCAATCTTCATACCACTGGGGTGTAAGCTGCCCAAGCGAAAAATGAGGTGCTGTTCCTCCAATTTGCGCTGGGCCTCACTCTGACAATGGAGGAGGCCTAGGACAGAAAGGTCAGATTGGGAATGGGAGGGTGCGTTATTCCAGCATATTGTGTCTATCCATCAGTCAGATCCCAGACACCATGCCTATAAAGTATTAAAACATATCTCAGTGATCAATTCCTGCTTAAATAATCTTATCACCCACTTGCAATTTTTGACACTTTTATAACAGTTTATCCATTGTGAGTTCACATGTCTGTGGACATTAGCTTAGCATTTTGTACACTGAGAGAACTTGTTTAGCCTCCAGTATGCGTTATGGGTCCATCACACGCAAATGAATTCCACATTCTTTCCTCTTAAATAACAATGAGATTCACACAATATTATTTAAAAAGGTTGCTAAATCCTTAATCCTGTAACATTAATGATGTTATTTTGATATGGAGATTTGCCTGCATGTGATCTAGCCTCACCATTTTCAAGGAATGGAGGGATTGGGATCAGTGTAGGCAAAGGAGATTGACAACATCAGCACAGACATTGTGGGCCGAAGGGTCTCTTCCTGTGCTGTACTGTTCTATATTCATACGTAAGTATGTGCCCTAGTCTAATTATTCCACACCTTCTGTCTGAACACTAACGCAATGTTATTTTATCCGTGCTCTGATTAATAAATGGACTATTATAAACAATTGCAGGCAGTCGGTTGAAAAATAAAATGTAATAGTAGAATAAAAAGCATTTATGTAATGCATCTTACAAGAATATCATGTTTTCAAACACTTAAATTGTGTTGATATATAGTTGTTATGTAAGGCGAGCATTTATTTCTGGGAAGATTTTTGAGATGCCTCATAATTAGACATTAAAATTCACTACAAGAATTCTGGGATTCTGATGAACTGTGTACTGTGTAGACTTCTTGAGAATATTCTGCCCAGTGAATAATGACAATTCTTCAGAAAGCATTTGACAAGGGACTTCACCTGAGGTTATTTCTATCAAACAGATTCTTCAGGTGATAGGATGATGTCAGTGAAAAGTTGAAGAGTTAGAGGAGGAAAAGTCTCCAAATTTGCAGCTAATATGTTGCAGCTGCTGTTACTGGTTGAAGCTATTGGTGTCCCCCAGAGATCATGTTTTGTTTTGTTTCGTTTCGTTTAGAGGTGCAGCGTGGAAACAGGCCCTTTGGCCCACCGAGTCCACGTTGACTAGCAATCTCCACACAGTAACACTATCCTACACACATTTGGAACAACTTTTTACATTTATACCAAGCCAATTAACCTACAAACCTGTACGTCTTTGGAGTGTGGGAGGAAACGTAAGATCTCGGAGAAACCACATGCAGGTCACGGGGAGAATGCACAAATTTTGTACAAACACCCTCGGTCAGGATCGAACCCGGGTCTCTGGCGCTGTAAAGCTACGCCACCCAGTTTCAGAAGCAGCATGGAAACAGACCATTCAGCTCACCGAGTCCACACTAGCCATCGATCACTCATTCACACTATGTGTAAGAAGGAACAGCAAATGTTAGTTTTCACCAGAGATAGACACAAAATGCTAGAACAACTCAGTGGGTCAGACAGCATCATCTCTGGAGAAAAGGAATAGGTGACGTTTCGGGTCGAGACCTTCCTTTATTACAGCGTCCACTGTGTTCCTTAATCAGTTTGTTTGCAGCTCGAATGCTTTTGTGATATATTTATTAATGACATCGATGAAGGACCTTTGGCCCATCGAGTCTGTGCCAGAAATATTCCACTCTCCCACTTAATCCCATGGAATCCAACTTCTCACACGTGCCAATTAACAACACAATCTCACCACCCCCTCAACCATCTGCTGCCCAAACCTCGAGCAACTTACATTGGACAATAAAGGGCCTGTCCCACTTGGCGATTTTTTCCGGCGACTACCGGCATCATTGACTGACGTATCAGGTCACCGAAAAATTCGGGGCGTGATGCGGCGTGACGATATATGACGCGCGGTGTTTTTTCAAGTGTCGCAGCATTTTTTTTGTCGCCGCTGGATTTTGAAATGTTCAAAATCTTTTTGTGACACTGAAAAAATTGGCAAGTGGGACAGGCCCTTAAACCTAATCGGCAGCACTTGGAAATGTGCGTGGAAACCAGAGGGCACCCAGAGGAATCTCACCCGGTGACAACGAATACCTGTTGGATTGGGAGGGGGGGGGAGGAAGAACAAAGGAGGAGCTGGTGTGGGGAGACCGCCATGAGGGGGTGGTGGAAACATAGGACCTGGCACGGGATACTTTGTAACTTTGTCATTGCCCTTTATGTGGTGACTATTTGCATACCTTGGGTATGCAAGCAAAGAATTTTACTGTGACTTGTCAATAAAATATTCATTCATTCATTCATTCATTCATTCATTCACCAGAGGTCAGTACGGAACCTGCTCTGCTGGAGCTGTGAGGCAGTAGTAGGATTCACTGTGTCACTGCTCCTGAGAAAACTCTACAGGAACTTCTGATGTACAGATTTCTGACTCAACATCTCCATTTGGTCACCTGAGATTAGGTTTCTATTTTGAACAAAAAGGGTTAGAAAATAGTTATCCTATTCCACCCACAAACCTACAATAATTAGTTATTAATTAGTAGAATAAAGCCAGAATTTCATGAGTGTATGATGACTAATTTCAAGTTAATGCACAATCTGCAACCTTTGGGAAAACGAAGATCTTGTTCTTTAGCAAGAAACCTGGGTTGCAGTGACATTATTGAACCATTCTATTTCCATTGCCATATACACCTGCCAAGACACTGCAAGCCAGGCTGAATCAAATTGTCTGCCTTCAGCAAGATCTATTAAACTGTGTAGATACAAGGAATTGCAAATGCTAGTCTGTAAAACAAGACACAAAGAGCTGGACTAACTCAGCAGGTCAGGCAGCATCTCTTCAGACTGAAGAAGGGTTGAAACGTTGCCTATTTCCTTCGCTCCATAGATGCTGCCGCACCCGCTGAGTTTCTCCAGCACCTTTGTCTACCATAAATTACAGGCTAGTCAGGAGAAGAGATCCTGTCAGAATGAGCACTTGGTTACTACAGAGCCCAGAATCTGCAGGTTACCAGCACATATGTTTGAAACCACAGTACAGATGAATGGAATGCCACTTCATCAATTTATTTCTAACTCAGCTCAGGAGTTGTTTGGGATCATGACATCTATGGTATGTTGTGTGTTTGCAAGCATGTGCGTGTGTGAGTCTGTGTATCTGACTTCTCCGTGGATTGTCACCTTGTCGTGGTGGAGAAGCTTGTGTGGTCCTGAGATCCTGAGAGCGATGCCGTCTGGAGCTATGCTCCTGGTAGGGCCACCCATGGCAGTAAAGTCGCGGGGGAGGTCTCTGACAAAGAGCAATCCAACCAAGACCTCAACGGTGGAACAGGTGGAGGAAGATGGCTGACCTTAGGGGAGCGTCACAACGGCTGGGAAGGCGGATGAAGGCTGCAGCAGAAAAGGGTCTCCGGTCATCTTGGATTCCATGTCACTGGATCCTGACCCAGATCTGTCAAGGACCGTGGGGTGGCTGTCTGTGCACCAGTCTCCCCACGTTAAACAAAGTCACGCACAGGCGTCCTATAGAGGACAGTCACACTCGTTTCGAGTGACTGCCGATGATGAAGTGTATCTGTGTTTATGTGTGCGCATGTTTGTGTGCAAGCGTGTGTGTGCGAATGCGTGCGTGTGTGTGTGCGCGCGCCTGAGAGCTCTATTGTGCAAACTACGTAATCTGGTGATCATTCATCATTCATCAACGTTGGTTAAAGGCGTCATTGGGAAAAAATACGCATCAGAACATTACAAACGAACCTCAGATCATCATCCTTGTAAAAGGGCACAAGCTATCCCTACGTAATATCATAATCAACATTCCGTGGGCTGGATTCCTTGTTCACACCCAATGTTAAAGCCCCTAGGGCTTGGGAAAGGCAAACATTCGCTGCGGCATCTGCCTTCAGATTGGGAAAATTGCATTTGAAGGGCAGGAAGAAGGAACAACCATTCAGTTCAGGGCTAAGTAAGTTAACGTTCCCCCAGGCTGTGACGTCTAGCAGAAACAGACACATTTTGTATCTGCAATCCAAGCATACAATGGGAAAGAAGGATGGCCAATGCTGGGTAAAGTGCAAGAGCAAGGGAAGACAGCAAACCACTTGCATCATGGAATTCAATAAGTCACTTGTTTATTTCTGCATCAGCTTCACGCCAACAGAGCCAGCCCATTGGTTCATCAGGAGTTTGAAACCATCTCAATGGCATTATACTGACTGGCATTTCAGCGGTGCAGCGGGCAGAACTGCTGCCTGACCCTGACATAGACCCAGTTCAATCCCGACCTCAAATGCTGCCTGTGTGGAGTTTGCACGTTCTCCCTGTCACTGAATGTATCTCCCCTGGTTGATCCAATTTCACCCCAAATCCCAAAGACATGCAGATTGATAGATCTATTGGCCACTGTAAATCTCACCTAGTGTGTAGGGAACTATCGCAGTCGCTGCCTCAAAAAGGCTGGCAGTATCATCAAGGACCCACATCATCCTGGCCACACACTCATCTCCCCGCGACCTTCAGGTAGAAGGTACAGGAGCCTGAAGACTGCAAAGTCCGGGTTCAGAAACGACTTCTTCCCCACAGCCATCAGGCTATTGAACTCAACTCAAACAAAACTCTGAACATTAATAGCCCATTGTCTGTTTATTTGCACTTTATCTGTTTTATTTATTGATGTGTGTATATATTTATACAATGGTATATGGACACACTGATCTGTTCTGTATTTATGCCTTCTATATTCTGTTGTGCTGAAGCAAAGCAAGAATTTCATTGTCCTATCTGGGACACGTGACAATAAACTCTCTTGAATCTTGAATCTTGAATGGTAAAATCTGGCGAGAGTTCTTTTTTTTATGAGGACTCGAGGGTCTGAGTTATAGGGTGAGGATAGAATCATAGTCTTACAGTGAGGAAACAGGCCCTTTGGCCCAACTTGCCTACTCCGGCCAACATGTCCCATCTGACACTAGTTCCACATGCCTGCATTTGGCCCATATCCCTCTAAAAAAGTCATATTCATGTACCTGTCTGAATGTTTCTTAAACACGAATGATCAGGCTGCGGCTTTGAGCACAGGAGGCTAAAAGGGATCCAATTACGCATCTCTCTGCAATTGGATCCTTGACTTCCTCATTCACAGACCACAGTCTGTCCGTATTGGTGGAAATGTGTCTAAAACCATGAGGTGATAGTTGACAGGAAAGGGAAATCAAGAATTAGATGTCATAGTTTTAAGGTGAGACAGGAAAGATTTAATAGGAACCTGAGGGGCAACATTTTCATACATTGTGCAGTGGATATATGGAATGAGCTGCCAGAGGAGGTGGTTGATATAGGTGCAATAATAACATTTAAAAGATATTGGTTCAAGTATATGGGAAGGAAAGGTTTAGAGTAATATAGCTGAAAGGTTGGTAGATGGGACTAACGTAGATGGGGATGACGTGGATGAGATGGACCAAAGGATCTGATTGTGCTGTGTGACTCTATGAGAATGTGCACAGAATAAAATAACAGGGTTAATGTTAGTGTAAACGGGTTCTTGACAGTTTCCGCACTCAGTGGGCCTGCTTTCATAATGCATCTCTCTATAACACGCTTGTTTTCATTGGGAAGGGTATAGAGTACAAATATGATACAGCTGTACAAGGCATTGGTGAGACCACACTTAGGGTACTGCGCACAGTTCTGATCACCCAGCTACAGGAAGGATATCATTGGAAAGGGTGCAGAAGAGGTTCACCAAAATACTACCTAGGCTTGCAGGCTAGAGTTATAGGGTGAGCCGGATAGACTGGGACATTTCTTTGGAGGAAGGGGACTGAAGGGCGAGTCATTGGGATGAAACATACAAGATTATTAAGTGTTTGGACACGCTAGAGGCAGGAAACATGTTCCCGATGTTGGGGGAGTCCAGAACCAGGGGCCACAGTTTAAGAATAAGGGGTAAGCCATTTAGAACGGAGACAAGGAAACACTTTTTCACAGAGAGTTGTGAGTCTGTGGAATTCTCTGCCTCAGAGGGCGGTGGAGGCCGGTTCAATGGATACTTTCAAGAGAGAGCTAGATAAGGCTCTTAAAGATAGCGGAGTCAGGGGATATGGGAAGATGGCAGGAACTGGGTACTGATTGGGGATGATCAGCCATGATCACAGTGAATGGCGGTGCTGACTCAAAGGGCCAAATAGCCTACTCCTGCACCTATTGTCTATTGTCCATTGTGAGGGGCATGGATAAAGTGAATGCTCACAGTCTCTTAACCGGGGGATAGGCGTTTAAATCAGAGAGCATCGGCTTAAGGTGAGAGGGGAATGATTTAAGAGGGCCAACCGTTTCACTCAGCGGGTAGCCTACATCTGGAATGAACTGTCAGAGGCAGCCATGGGAGCCGATACAATTACGACTTTTAAAAGGCATTTGGACCGATAGATGATTAGGAAGGGTTTAGAAGGCTGTGGGCCAAATGAAGACAAATGGGACTACCCCAGTGTCAACTTGGTTGACATGAACAGGGTGAGCCGAAGGGACAGTTTCTATCCTGAAATACTATCTCCACATGTTGTCAATTTCATAGACACTTGCATAAGCAGTAAGATTTTATTGCACTGAAAGGGTTAGCAAAATATTATCTTGTAATTTTCAGCGCAGAATATTCTTGGATGGATTTGTCTGAGGGGGAGGAGGGGGTGGAAGATTGCAACCTTCACGTGGTCTGCCCTGTTTCAACGAATGCAATCAACCTGCCGTGCACAATCAAATAAGATCAAATAGAACAAGTTGTCCTACAACTTTAGGCTGTGCACGCCTTACGCAAGAAGAAGAAGGGGGAGGGGGAGGAGAGGGGGAGGAAGAGGAGAGGGGAAGGAGGAGGAGAGGGGGAGGAAGAGGAGAGGGGGAGGAGGAGGAGAGGGGGAGGAAGAGGAGAGGGGGAGGAGGAGGAGAGGGGGAGGAGGAGGAGAGGGGGAGGAAGAGAGAGAGGCGGGAGGAGGAGGAGAGGGGGAGGAAGAGGACGAGCGGGGAGGAAGAGGAGAGGGGGAGGAGGAGGATGAGGGGGAGGAAGAGGATAGGGGGGAGGAGGAGGAGAGGGGGAGGAAGAGGAGAGGGGAAGAGAGGAGGAGAGGGGAGGAGGAGGAGGAGAGGGGAGGAGGAGGAGAGGGGGAGGCAGAAGGAGAGAGGGGGAGGAGGAGGAGAGGGGGAGGAAGAGGAGAGGGGGAGGAGGAGGAGAGGGGGAGGAGGAGGAGAGGGGGAGGAAGAGGAGAGGGGGAGGAGGAGGAGAGGGGGAGGAAGAGGAGAGGGGAAGGAGGAGGAGAGGGGGAGGAGGAGGAGAGGGGGAGGAGGAGGAGAGGGTGGGAAGAGGAGAGGGGAGGAAGAGGAGAGGGGGAGGAGGAGGAGAGGGGGAGGAGGAGGAGAGGGGGAGGAAGAGGAGAGGGGGAGGAGGAGGAGAGGGGAGGAAGAGGAGGAGGGGGAGGAGGAGGAGAGGGGGAGGAAGAGGAGAGGGGGAGGAGGAGGAGAGGGTGGGAAGAGGAGAGGGGGAGGAGGAGGAGAGGGTGGGAAGAGGAGAGGGGAGGAAGAGGAGAGGGGGAGGAGGAGGAGAGGGGGAGGAGGAGGAGAGGGGGGAGGAAGAGGAGAGGGGGAGGAGGAGGAGAGGGGGAGGAAGAGGAGAGGGGGAGGAGGAGGAGAGGGGGAGGAAGAGGAGAGGGGGAGGAGGAGGAGAGGGGGAGGAGGAGGAGAGGGGGAGGAGGAGGAGAGGGGGAGGAGGAGGAGAGGGGGAGGAAGAGGAGAGGGGAGGAGGAGGAGAGGGGGAGGAAGAGGAGAGGGGGAGGAGGAGGAGAGGGGGAGGAAGAGGAGAGGGGGAGGAGGAGGAGAGGGGGAGGAGGAGGAGAGGGGGAGGAGGAGGAGAGGGGAGGAGGAGGAGAGGGGGAGGAGGAGGAGAGGGGGAGGAGGAGGAGAGGGGGAGGAGGAGGGGGGAGGAGGAGGAGAGGGGAGGAGGAGGAGAGGGGGAGGAGGAGGAGAGGGGGAGGAGGAGGAGGAGAGGGGGAGGAAGAGGAGAGGGGGAGGAGGAGGAGAGGGGGAGGAGGAGGAGAGGGGGAGGAGGAGGAGAGGGGGAGGAGGAGGAGGAGAGGGGGAGGAAGAGGAGAGGGGAGGAGGAGGAGAGGGGGAGGAGGTGGAGAGGGGGAGGAAGAGGAGTGGGGGAGGAGGTGGAGAGGGGGAGGAAGAGGAGAGGGGGAGGAAGAGGAGAGGGGAGGAGGAGGAGAGGGGGAGGAAGAGGAGGGGGAGGAGGAGGAGAGGGTGGGAAGAGGAGAGGGGAGGAGGAGGAGAGGGGGAGGAGGAGGAGAGGGGGAGGAAGAGGAGAGGGGGAGGAAGAGGAGAGGGGAGGAGGAGGAGAGGGGGAGGAAGAGGAGAGGGGGAGGAGGAGGAGAGGGGGAGGAGGGCAGCCAGTCTGCAATTGCCAAAACGGAGAACGAAAGAATCTGTTCATGACTTGCTTCACTCCAGCATTGTTTTAATATAACCTTCTTTGTACATTCGGATCTAAATTATGCCTGCAAGTCTGCTCTACAATTCTTTAACCAAGCTAGATGAAATTTTTTTGTGCAATTTTCATGGAGCTGATAGGCAGCAAGCTTGTTTTCCACATGCTGCAATTCCATCGGCAATCTATAACTATTTGTTCACCATCCCTTTGATTACTTTGCTGGGGGTTTTCTCCCCTTGCCCCATATTTGCTTTTCACCCCTCGCTGTCAGCAGCTGTTCTTGCTGGTACTGCTTTTACAGTGTACAGTTCGTCAATGGAGGGAAGGTTACAGCCAATAACCTTCTCAGCTGATGTACACTCTGAAATGTCACCCATCCATCCTCCCCAGAGATGCTGCCTGACCGCTGTTACTCCAATACTTTGTGTCTTGTTTGAATAATAACAATGGACTTGACTCATCCTGGTATCCAAGGTCTAGCTCTCAGTCTGCATCAGATCCAGACATTACGTAAGGCAAAAGACCAAGTAATGGAGAATTTGGAAATCATTCTTCTGGGTGAGTGGTTAGTTCCTTCAGACCAATGTTTATCACCACCTTGGGAGAATCATAAGCCCAATGTTTAATTATGACATTGAAAATAATCAGGGAACTTTGATTAAGCAAGAAGAGAGAAAACGTGTTCTCACGGCTGAAGACGCAGCAGTTCGAGAATACTGTTTGGAAATAATAAGACAAGGAAGCAGAGGATGAGATGAAAAGCATCTTTTTCTTTTGTGCAGCACGTTGCATTGATAGAGAGGAGGAAGCTGATGAAATGGGAGATTTGAAAAGAGGATGTGTAGGAAGGAACTGCAGATACTCGTTTAAACCAAAGATGGACACAAAATGCTGGAGTAACTCAGCGGGTCAGGCAGCATCTCTGGCGAAAAGGAATAGGTGAGATTTCAGGTCGAGACCCTTCTTCAGTCCTGAGGATCAGATCACAGTTGTAAGAAGGATGGCTCGAAAGCGCAGCGGTAGAGTTGCTGCCTTGCAGCACCAGAGACCCAGGTTTGATCCTGACTATGGGTGCTTGTCTGTATCGAGTTTATTCCCCCATGACCCGCATGGGTTTTCTTTTGTTTGTTTTTGATACATTATCTATTGAATGGCCACCAGCGTCGGGGTGAAAAGGTCGCCCCTCAGCCTCTTATTTAGTCTTTCCCTTGTACCTATGTCCCCTATGAGCCTATGTCCCCTAGTTCTAGGCTCCTGCCACTAATCTAGCGATTCTTGTCAGTCTATTGGCACTTCACCATCTGTGTGCATCAAGCCAAGCTGTTGCAACAGGACTGCAGCACTTGCCCTGGTGGGAGGATACCCACGTATGTCTCATCACAGAAAGTGGGATAACTTCAGCCCTGGTAAATAATGTCTGCTCAGTTCAGATTTAGTTTATTGCCACGTGTACAGGTGACACAGCAATAGAGGTGCTCCCTTACAGCGCTTGCAGCACCGGAGACCCGGGTTCATTCCCAACTACGGGTGCTGTATTTACAGAGTTTGTACGTTCTCCCTGTGACCGCGTGGGTTTTCTCCGGGTGCTCCGGTTTCCTCACATACTCCAAAGACGTACAAGTCTGTAGGTAAATTGGCTTGGTATAAGTGTAAATTGTCCCTAGTGTGTGTAGGATAATGTTAGTGTGCGGGGATCGCTAGTCGGTGCGGACTTGGTGGACTGAAGGACCTGTTTCTGTGCTGTATCTCTAAACTAAACTAAACTACCGAGTGAAAAGCTTTTCACAAGTTCACAAGCTATAGGCGTAGAATTAGGCAATTTGGCCGATTAAGTCTACTCCACCATTCAATCATGGCTGATCTTTGCCTCCTAATCCCATTTTCCTGCCTTCTGTTGCGTGCTAACCAGTCAGCAGAAAGACAATACATGATTACAATCGAGCCATTCACAGTGTACAGATACATGATATGGGAACAACATTTAGTGCAAGGTAACGCCAGTGCAATCTGAAAATGGAACCTCAATGGCCAGAGGAGTGTGGTCAGCTCTGCTAACAAACAGGCCCACACACATAGAAACATAGAAAATAGGTGCAGGAGTAGGCCATTCGGCCCTTCGAGCCTGCACCACCATTCAATACGATCATGGCTGATCATTCAACTCAGTATCCTGTACCTGCCTTCTCTCCATACCCCCTGATCCCTTTAGCCCCAAGGGCCACATCTAACTCACTCTTAAATATAGCCAATGAACTGGCCTCAACTACCTTCTGTGGCAGAGAGTTCCAGAGATTTACCACTCACACCAATTTCTTAAACGCAGGAGATTCATAACTTTAAAGGGAATAGATTGACAAGTATTTTGTAGTTCATGTTGTAACTCGCAGATTTTATATATATATATATATGTGTTGCTAAAAGCAATTAATTAATTCAACTGAATATGTAATAACTCAGGTTCCTATTAAATCTTTCTCTTCTCAACTTAAAACTATGCCTGCTAGTTTCTATTGCCTGCTCCACTACCCTGGAAAAAAGACTGTATTCACCCTATCTATTCCCAAAATATTGACTGACTCAATGATTTTGAGAATGGGAAGTGGCTCATTAGACACAGAGTCCACACCAACCATTTCACACTACTTCTATATTATCCCACTTCTGCATCCACTCCCTACACATTAGGGACAATTTACAGAGGCCAATTAATCTACAAACCTGCACGCCTTTGGGATGTAGGAGGAAACCGAAGCCCCCGGAGGAAACCCACGTGGTCACAGGGAGAACTGGTCAGGAACGAGCCTGGGTCTCTCGCTCTGAGAGGCGGCAGCTCTACCAGCTGCCTGGGCATGCCACTCTAAACTCCAGAAATGGTGAGGGGAGTGATGCCCATTGGCATCAAGGCAGCGTTCAACTGCACACATCAGCAGGATTACAGTGTAATGCAGGTACCACTACCATATCAGATGTAACAGTGAAACGCCACTATCTCAAGGACAGGGGATGGAACGCTGGTGATATTCATATCCAGGAAATTACTGGTTTTATTATCCTGAAAGTCACCTCAGAGCAATACAAGCAGATAGTCATTGCTGCAGTTAATATGTGTAAGAAGGAACTGCAGATGCTGGTTTAAATCAAAGATAGACACAAAAAGTTGAAGTAGCTCAGCGGGACAGACAGCTTCTCTGGAGAGAAGGAATGGGTGACGTTTCGGGTCAAGACCCTTCTTTGAAACGTCACCCATTCGTTCTCCCCAGAGATGCTGCCTGTCCCGCTGAGATACTCCAGCTTTTTATATCTAACTGCAGTTAATATGTTTCATGATAAGAACGGAGTAAAATACTTCAAGAGAGAGGAGGAGTTTATATGTTTTTTTCCGCATTTTTATGCAAACCTGGGACACACACAAATCCTCATCTCGAGATAGGCAGACAGCTATAGTTATATCTCTGCTAAACCCACTCTTAATTTCAATCAGACAGTGAGAGGGACACAAGAGCACATAGCCATGCCCGTGTGAATTTCCTTGTAAATACCTATTGGATTCGAAGGGATGTGTGTGTTGTTCAGGGCTACGTGGCTCTTTAATTCAATCGATTCATCCATGATGAATTGAAATATTGTATAATTAATTTTGCTCTGTTCAATTGATTTGTTGGCTAAATCCTAATTTACATTATCTGCAGGGAAACGACAAATAATGTTAAATACTTCAGGTGCAGAATGCGTACATCATAACACTCACGCCTTTGTAAAAGCTGCATTTCAATATCTTCCGATGCGCACCCCTCTCTAGTAAATTACTTTATCAGTTTATCAATTATTGAAGATGATGATGGTCCTGATTGCACTGTTTTCTATTAGCATTTAGAGTCATAAAATAATATAGCACAGAAACATGCCCTTCAGAACAAATCATCCATGACAACCAAGTTGCTTCACCTTGACCCATTTGCCTGCTTTTGGCTCATATCCTTCTAAATCATTCTAATCCATGTACCTGTCCAACTGTGCTTATTGTTCTTGTACCTGCCGCAAGTACATTCTCTGGCTTCTACAGAGATGGTGGTGTGTGTATTTTTCCACTGCCTTGTCTTGCCTTCTGTAGGTGGTTCAGTCTCGGAAGCATACAGAAGGGGATGCTTTTAGGCTATGAGTTCTGTGCCAAATCTACATGCTCCCTTTCCTCGGTCGCTCAAAGGTATGGTATGGTTATTGTTACACGTGGATAGTGAATCTGTGGAATTCTTTGCCACAGAAGACTGTGGAGGCCAAGTCAGTGGATATTTTTAAGGCGGAGATAGATTCTTCATTAGTACGGATGTCAGAAGTTGTGGGGAGAAGGCACGAGAATGGGGTTAGGAGGGAGAGATAGATCAGTCATGATTGAATGGCGGAGTAGACTGGATAGGCAATAGACAATAGACAATAGATGCAAGAGTAGGTCATTCGGCCCTTCGAGCCAGCACCGCCATTCATTGTGATCATGGCTGATCATCCACAATCAGTGCCTCATTCCTGCCATCTCCCCGTATCCCCCTATCTTTAAGAGCTCTATCTAACACTCTCTTGAAAGCATCCAGGGAATCGACCTCCACTGCCTTCTGAGGCAGAGAATTCCACATATTCACAACTCTCTGGATTAAAAAGTTTTTCCTCATCTCCATTCTAAATGGCCTACCCTTTTTCTTAAACTGTGGCCCCTGGTTCTGGACTCCCCCAACATCGGGAACATGTTTCCTGCCTCCAGCGTGTCCAATCCCTTAATAATCTTTTATGTTTCAATAAGATCCCCTCTTATCCTTCTAAATTCCAGTGTATACAAGCCCCAGCCACTCCATTCTTTTAACATATGACAGTCCGAATTGCCTAATTCTACTCCTACCAAGGTACAGTGAAATTCATTTTTGTATACAATTCAATGCAAGTCGCACTATCCATAAGTTGTGCCACTTCACTGAAGGCAAGGTGACCACTTGAAATACAAGGGATATGGACCTAGAGGTGGAAAATGGGATTAGCCAATCTAGGTTTTTTTTTATCCAGCATGAATTTGTTGAGCCGAATGGCCTTTTGCTTTATCAACTTCTATGATTCTAAGCCTCATATGATTCTGCAGGATAACTTTATGTTCATGAAATGTGGGTCAAAGAAAGTGCTGCTGTGGGCAGAACATACTGAATGAGTGCAAGATTCTGCAATTCCCTCTGCAGTGTGCATTTAAACAGTGGAAAAAGCTGCATAATGGGATCAGTGGAGAGACAAGAGACTGCAGATGCTGTAATCTGGAGCAGTAAAGAAATAGCTGGAGGGATTCAGCAGGTCAGGCAGTGTTTGTAGAGGCAGAGAGATGGTCAAAGGTTCGGGTTGAGACCTTGCACCAGGACCAAAACATCAACTACCCCTCTCCCTCCACAGATACTGCCTGACCCGTTGAATTCCTGCAGGAGTTTGTTTTATTGCATTACGAGCAGGTGGACAGACGTCCTTTGAGAGCGACCTGTTTTTTTGTTGCACTGTTGGAATGCACACAATGTAGATGCTGCCATCTTATGGACAAAAGGAACACATTTTTAATGCCGACAAATGCATCAACACTCCAGCACTTTGTGTCTTTCTTTATGCATCAACAAATTAGTTTAGTTTAGAGATACTTGGAAACAGGCCCTTCGGCCCACCGGGTCCACGCTGACCATCGATCACCCATTCACACTAGTTCTATGTTATCCCAGCTTCTCATTTGTCTCCCTACACACTAGAGGCAATTTACAGAGGCCAATTAACCTACACACCCACATGTCTTTGGGCTGTGGGAAAGCAGAGCATCCAGATGAAATACACGGGGGTCACAGGGAGAACGGGCAAACTCCACACAGACAGCACTGGAGGTCAGGATCCAACCTAGGACTCTGGCACCATGAGGCTGTGGCTCTACCAGCTGCATCACTGATGAACATTTTTTTTTAATGCAGATGTGGAAATTTAAAATCAAAACAAATGGTCAGGTCAAGTCAGGCTGCATCGATGGGATTAGAAACAGGATGAATGTTTCAGATCAAAGACTCTTTGTCATAACTGGGAAGGCCAGCAAAGAAGCTTATTGTGGCATGTGGGTCTGGGGAGGGGGGGTGAAATAAAGTAACACATGGTGACCATGGAGATTAGATGTAAACAAGATATCTGATCAATGGTTGATGAGTGAATGGGGGCAGTTAGAGAGGGAGAACATAGACAAGAGAATGTAGGTCTTGTGAAATACAGTGCTTGATGGCTTTCAATAGACATTTAGACAGATATATGCAGAGGAAGGGTTTGGCGGCTACGAGCCAAATGCAGGCAGATGGGACTAGCCCAGTATGCCCACTTAGTTTGCATGGACAAGGTGGGCTGAAGGGCCTGTTTCCAAGCTCTGCCGCTCTATTACTTTATGAAGAGGACATGCCTGGCAGCTGAGTCTGGACATGTCCTCCACTCAGAGAAAGTAAAAGAGGAAAGAAAACAAAGGGAAAACACACAACCAAGCTGAGCCAATATAACAGATTGGTGACTGATTTGGATGGAAACCAAGTTACACAAACATATATATTCACCAGTAGCTTCTTTTAATTCATCCTCAAATGCGCTTTATTGCTATGCATATATTTATTTCATATTCACAGCATTCACATGTTTTTTATGAATTAGCAATGGTCATCCTGATTTTTGATAGACTGACTTTGTATGTTGAACAAAGTCAACTGATAAAAACTACTGAGAACATGTAATAGTAAATTAGTGAGTAATATCATTTTGTAAATTAGGCCTCCATTTTGTTTTCCATTTTGCATTGCAACTTTAGAGTTGCAGAAATCACCTCATAAAACAATCATCCAGTTGGAAACATCCCAGTTGGAAACATCCTCTGTCCATTTCATTCCGCAGATGCTGCCTGAGTTGCTGTGTTCCTCCAACATTTTTTTAGACTTTAGAGTTACATCACGGAAACAGACCCTTCGGTCCACTGAGTCCGTGCCGACCAGCGATCACCCCATACGCTAACCCCATACACATAGAAACATAGAATATAGGTGCAGGAGGAGGCCATTCGGCCCTTCAAGCCAGCACCGCCATTCATTGTGATCATGGCTGATTGTCCCCAATCAATAACCCGTGCCAGCCTTCTCCCCATATCCCTTGATTCCGCTAGCCCCTAGAGCTCTATCTAACTCTCTCTTAAATCCATCCAGTGATTTGGCCTCCACTGCCCTCTGTGGCAGGGAATTCCACAAATTCACAACTCTGAGTGAAAAAGTTTTTTTCTCACCTCAGTCTTAAATGGCCTCCCCTTTATTCTAAGACTGTGGACATTTTTTTTTTCCAAAGCCAATTAACCTACAAACCTGTCTTTGGAGTGTGGGACGAAGCTGGAGCACCTGGGGAAAATCCACGCAGTCACGAGGAGAATGTACAAACTCTGTAGAGACAGCACCTGTAGTCAGGATCGAACCCAGGTCTCTGGTGCTGGGAGGCAGCAACTCTACCGCTGCATAACATTTCAGTTTCAATAGTATTTGGTAAACATGACGTTTACTACCACTTTACCAGCTCAAGTAAGGACAGGCAATTACCAAGCTGTTCTAATATAGTCAAAGCTGCAAACAGAAGTGAAATACAGAATAAGTAAAATAATAATGACAATGTAAAGAGTACACAGCACATCAAGTGGCATCAGTGAAGAGAGAAACACTGATTTCACATAAGAGACCTCTCATGGTAAGTGGGAAAATTATAACTATTCCCAGCATTTTCTATATTTATTTCAGACTGCAGCATTCGTGTTATTTTGTTAAAGAAGGTCGCTTGAGTCACCTTTATTTTTGACAATCTGAGAAAAACTCATGGATATATATATGTTTAATTGGGTTTAATGAATAAAATATGGTGGTGGGTTTGTCATAAAGAAACACGGGATTATGAGTAATAATGAACATTAGATGAAATTGTGAAAAGCTGTGCCACAATTTACCATGGTTAAAATGTACATAAATCAAGCACGGGTTACAGAGAACATAGCACAGTACAGCACAGAAATGGGCCCTTCAGCCCAAAATGTTGGTGCCGAACATGATGCCCAGCTGAACTGATCATAACCTCCACTCTCTCTGGTTCCCACCCCACCTGCCATTCTAGTTTGAACCCTCCCTCGTAGCACTAGCCAACCTCTCTGCCAGGAAGGAACTGCAGATGCAGATTTAAACCGAAGATAGACACAAAATCTGAAGAAGGGTCTCGATCTAAAACGTCACCTATCCCTTCTATCCAGAGATGCTGCCTGTCCCGCTGAGTTAAGGGCCTGTCCCACTTCCACAACCTAATTCACGACCTCTGCCGAGTTTGCCCTCATACTCATACTCATACTCGCAGCATGGTCGTCACGAGGTCGTAGGAGGTCATAGGTAGGTCGTAGGTAGGTCGTGATGCCATTCGTAGGTACTCGTGGCATCAAGTAGGTCGGGACATTTTTTCTAGCCTGATGAAAAATGTCCACGAGTAAAAAAGGTTGTGAATTAGGTCATGAAAGTGGGACCTTACTCCAGCATTTTGTGATTATCTCTCTGCAAGGATGTTGCTGCCCCTCCAGTTCAGGTGCAACCCGCCTCTCTTGTACACGTCACCTCTGCCCCAGAGGAGTTCCCAATGGTCCAGAAATCAGAATCCTGGTCCCCCGCACCAACTCCTCAGCTATCCATCTGTCCTGTCCTCCTCCTGCTACCCTCACTAGCTCTGCTTTATTTAGAGTTAAGGCATACAAGCCTGTATTAGTCCATAAAATGCTGCCATGTTATAAATATAATGTCAAGGAGGCGATGTTGGGAAGATTTATAAGAATTATACCAGAAAACCAAGGCTCTATGCGTTAGGAAAGAATTAACCGTCCAGGCTGGAAGCGAAAGGAATCTTTGTGAGTCCCATGCCCAACAAACTACGGGCAAGGTCTCATAGCAGAGTGAGAAACTTGAAGGGAACTGTTGATTGATTGCCATCAGAAGGTTTCAACAGCTACAGGTTGTTTACATCCAACCAGGGAACCGATGAAACAGTTGATGAATATATATAAGTTGAGGGAGAAAATGTTTGAATTTTCTAGACCTTTTGGGAGTGGGAGGAAGTGTGGGAATTGGTGGGGTTGTGGTGGACATCAGTTGATATTCTGTCTCCTGTGATGGAGACAGAGAGATCAAGAGAGGGGAGAGAGGTGTCAGAGATAGTCCAGGTGAACTCGAGGGCAGGGTGGAAGTTGGCGGTGAAGCTGATGAAATCAATAAGCTCTCCAACCACGGCTACTCCTTTAACTTGGAGAATGTGAGAGGAGTCATAGGAGACGTTGTTGAGGGTGCGGACAGGTGGAGGAGAGGGAAATTGGTTGCTTTTATTTTTATGATTTTTAAAATTATTTTATTTATTTATTATCATTATACTTTATGATTTTAGGGTATTATTTTATAGTGAGAGGGAGAAGTTTTAAAGTAAGTCATTTACACAGAGAGTGCTTGATATCTGAAATGCACTGCCAGAGGAGGTGGTGGAATCACAAACAATCACTCTGTTTAAGAGGCATTTAGAAAATATGTAAGGGATAGAAGAATATGGTCCTAATGCATGTAAATGGGATTAGTATAGATGGGCAAAAAGATGAGGATAGCTCTGTGCCACCCCCACTATGCTGAAGTCTAAGTAAGTAAGTAAGTTTATTGGCCAAGCATTCACATACAAGGAATTTGCCTTGGTGCTCCACCCATAAGTAACAACATGACATACAGCGACAGTTACGAATGACTCAGAAAACACTAAACATTAATAATAATAAAACATTAATGATAAAACACCATTGATCAAGCATGAGAACCAACCAAATACCAGATCAAAGTATAGTAAATTTCCTCCAGCACTTCTGGAGTACGATAGAGTAACGTTCCTCCAGCACTTCTAGTTTTGCTCAAGATTCCAGCATCTACACCTACATATTATGTCGCCTTGTTAACCGTGGGCATGTTTAGTCAAATATCACGTGTACCAAACCACGTGCCTACCGGTGGCAGGAAGAGCTTGTTTTTATCTGTGTCGAGGAGCAGATGCCCTCATTAAAGTCGCAATATGTCATAAATGTCACATTTTACAAATCAAATGTCTCAAACATCCTCATATGTTCCAAGTTGTATCCTGATTATTTTTCCTTCTGCAGTAGGAACATGCAACACTTTATTCTGGTGCAGCAGGTGTTTATGCACCTCAAGGAACGTAGGAACCAGGGGGAAGAAATATGTCTTTGGTTGTCATTCTGCAAACCAAATATCAAAGGACAATGGACATTTATTGTCACATACACCAATTGGTGCAGTGAAATTTGAGTTCATAAGACATAAGAGATAGACCATCCGTTCTACTCACTTTCACAGGTTCCAATGATTCCACTGATCTCAGCCACATCGTTGCTGTTTTGGGCTCACATAACAAGATCCTATAAGGTTTATGGATTTCCTTTTTTTAAACATGTTAACTGTGCTTTTCTGACAATCTGGTAGCTTCTTGGCTACAACAACTGCTTCTTTTTACTCTCCAATTAAACGTTAACAGTCCAGTTGCTGTAATAGGAATTCAGCTTGTGTCCATAGGGGCAGCACATTGGCACAGCTGGTAGAGCTGCTGCTTCACGGCGCCAGAGACACGGGTTCAACCTTCACCTCAGGTGCTGTCAGTGTGGAGTTTGCACATTCGCCCTGTGGTCGCATAGGTTTCCTTCGGTTGTTCTGGTTTCCTCCCACATCCCAAAGACATGCGGGTTTGTAGGTTAATTGGCCTCTGTAAACTGCCCCTGGTGTATAGGGAGTGGATGAAAGAGTGCGATAACATAGAACTAGTGTGAACGGTTGAACGATGGACGGCGTGGACCGAAGGGCCTGTTTACATGTTGTATCTCTAAACTAAACCAAACACCTGTTCAAGTGCTCCAGAGATGTTGCTTGTCCTGCTGAGTTACTCCAGCACTTTGTGTCCTTTTGTGTACTAAACAGCATCTGCAGTTCCTTTGTGTCTAAAAGCTGCTGCCTTTATTCCCATATTAAAGTCAGTTGATGGGACTGGGGTTAAAGCTGTGCCTATGTACCATTAGTCCAAGCCACAGTCCAAGACACTGTTATGCTGCTGCAAGTATGAATTTCATTGTTCTATCCGGGACATATGACAATACTGAAGAAGGGGCTCGACCAGAAACGTCACCTATTCCTTTTACTCCAGAGATGCTGCCTGACCCACTGAGTTACTCCAGCATTTTGTGTCTATCTTTGGTGTAAACCAGCATCTGCAGTTCCTTCCTACACATCAGTACGACAAAATGCAATCTGTCTCTCCCTCCAGAAACCAAGGCGCTGAGAATGTTCTCCCGTTCCGACGTCGGAGTTCCATCATCCTGGCGAGAGGGCCTGAGCATCGGGCTGCCCGTAGCGGTGACAGCGGGGGGAGGCCCCGACCACGGGTGAACAACAGAACAACAGAGGAGGATGACTGAACTTTGGTGCCTTCCCTCACAGTGGGAAACTTTGATTCCGCTGTGTGGGGATGTTTGGGTTAAAGACTATCGTGTTCTGTGTTCTTTTTTTTATTCGTATGGCTGTATAGGTAACCACAAATTTCACTGCACCAATTGGTGCATGTGATAATAAATGTCTCTTGTCTTGTCTTGTCTTGTCTTGAGTCTTGACACTTGACTCTGGACACTTGACCATTTACACTTGACTCTTGACTCTTGAGAGAAGGCAGGTACAGGATACTGAGTTGGATGATCAGCCATGATCATATTGAATGGCGGTGCAGGCTCGAAGGGCCGAATGGCCTACTCCTGCACCTAATTTCTATGTTTTCTATCTGTCTGAAGTCTGAAGAAGGGTTTCGGCCCGAAACGTCGCCTATTTCCTTCGCTCCATAGATGCTGCTGCACCCGCTGAGTTTCCCCAGCAATTTTGTGTACCTTCTATGTTTCTATGTCTATGTTTGACTGGACACTTGACCATTGACTCTTGACCATTTACACTTGAGTCTTGACATCCAGCACAGCCCAGATGGGTTGAATGGCCTTGGGTCTGATGCAAAGCCTGGCTGGGTGTGGTGGCTGACTGCGCTTGCGGGGGGGGAGTGGGCGTGGGGTGGGGAAGCTGACTGCGCATGCGGGGTGGGGAAGCTGACTGCGCATGCGGGGGGGGGGTGGGGGCGGGGTGGGGAAGCTGACTGCGCATGCGGGTGTCAGGGTCGGCTGGGCCCACGTGGTGGGGGGGAGGGGGGCAGGGGCGCGCAGGCGCAGTGTGCGGCCGGGAGGGAGGTCGGCAGGACAAGATGGAGTCGCGGTCGGTGCCGAGTGACCTGTACCCGCAGGTTTACACCTTCCTGCTGCACAACAAGTTCGACAAGGCGGCCAAGGCCTTCGTCAAGCAGGCCAACGTGGTGAGTCTGCCTGCCTGCCTGTCTGTCCGCCGGCTGGCCGGGGCGTGGGTGGGTGTGTGGGGCCGCGCCATGAGGGCCGAGGGCCCCGGCCTGTGGGCGAGCACGCGGCCGCCCCACAGCGTGAACGCGCACCCGTGGTGGGGGTGGGGGTTCATTGGCCGCGTGTACGCGCCCACTGGGGACATTCGTTTTCCACGTGTGCGCGCTCCCTGGGGTATTCGTGTGTGTGTGCGCACGTGCACACCTGGATATGTCATGGCCACCTTCGCGCACCTGAGTAACACCTACGTGTAGGTACCCTGGATGCAGGCTCGAAGGACCAAATAGAAACATAGAAATTAGGTGCAGGAGTAGGCCATTCGGCCCTTCGAGCCTGCACCGCCATTCAATATGATCATGGCTGATCATCCAACTCAGTATCCCGTACCTGCCTTCTCTCCATACCCTCTGATCCCCTTAGCCACAAGGGCCACATCTAACTCCCTCTTAAATATAGCCAATGAACTGGCCTCGACTACCCTCTGTGGCAGAGAGTTCCAGAGATTCACCACTCTCTGTGTGAAAAAAGTTCTTCTCATCTCGGTTTTAAAGGATTTCCCCCTTATCCTTAAGCTGTGACCCCTTGTCCTGGACTTCCCCAACATCGGGAGCAATCTTCCTGCATCTAGCCTGTCCAACCCCTTAAGAATTTTGTAAGTTTCTATAAGATCCCCTCTCAATCTCCTAAATTCTAGAGAGTATAAACCAAGTCTATCCAGTCTTTCTTCATAAGACAGTCCTGACATCCCAGGAATCAGTCTGGTGAACCTTCTCTGCACTCCCTCTATGGCAATAATGTCCTTCCTCAGATTTGGAGACCAAATGGCCTAGTGCACCTATTTTCTATGTTTCTATATGTAATACCATCCCCCTCGGTGTGCCTCTGGACTGTGCCCTCACTCTGGGGATGGGGGATCGGGAGGGGAGGGAGGTAGAGGGGGAGGAGGGAATGGGATGGGATCTGAACCCTATGTGTATGTACCTGCCAGGAAGTCCATCTAGGGGAGAAGACGTGACTGGGTTCGGTAGCGCGAGTCATAGAAAATAGGTGCAGGAGGAAGCCATTCGGCCCCTCGAGCCAGCACGTCCCCAATCAATGGCTGAACGTCCCCAATCAATAACCCGTGCCTCCCATCTCCCCATATCCCTTGATTCCATTAGCCCCTAGATCTCTATCTAACTCTCTCTTAAATCCATCCAGTGACTTGGCCTCCACTGCCCTCTGTGGCAGGGAATTCCACAAATTCACAACTCCCCTTTATTCTAAGACTGTGTTCTGGTTCTGGACTCGCCCAACACTGGGAACATTTTTCCTGCATCTAGCTTGTCCAGTCCTTTTATAATTTTTGATGTTTCTATAAGATCCCCCTCATCCTTCTAAACTCCAGTGAATACAAGCCCAGTCTTTTCAATCTTTCCTCATATGACAGTCCCGCCATCCCAGGGATCAATCTGGTGAACCTACACTGCACTGCCTCAATCACAAGGCAGTAGTCATACAGCACTGAAACAGCCCCTTCAGACCAACTGGTCCATGACGACCAAGATGCCCCATCTAATCGAGGCCGATTTGCCTGTGTGTTGTCTATATCCCTCCAAATCTTATGTGTTATAGTTTCTGCTTCCTCTGACAGTTTGTTCCATATGCCCACTGCTCTCTTTTGCTCCTCAGGTTCCAATTAATCTTTCCCCTCTCACCTTAAACCTGTGCCCTATATGTTTTGATTCCTTACCCTGGGTAAAAAGACTGCAGTCGTCGTAGCTATGCTCCTCGTGTTTTATACACCTCTATAAGACCACTCTGTCTTCTGTGTACAATTCCCAGCCTGCCCAACGTCTCCCTATATGAAGAAGGGTTTCGGCCCGAAACGTCACCTATTTCCTTCGCTCCATAGATGCTGCTGCACCCGCTGAGTTTCTCCAGCATTTTTGTGTACCGTCTCCCTATAACAGTCTAGATCCTGGTAAATCTTCACTGATGTGGACCTGGTGGGTAATAATATCTTACTAATATTAAGATAAGATAACCATAATATTAAAATGACAATATCGTGTCATAGCAAAAGACTATCCCCCTAACAACCAACAGCAGAGCCAAATGGTTATGCTCATATTTATTGATTGTACTTTCCACAACTACATACAGTTTGTTAATTCATGAAGCAAATAGCCATCACTAATCTGTGCAGGACACCTGGTCGCAGGATTCCAATAGCATAAACTTCTTCTTCTTGCGAATGAAACATAAACAAAAGGAATAGTTAGATCTCAAGCCGGGTGTTGAGCAGCCAGGTTGTTGTCCCTGTGTCAATGTCTGCCAGGCCCTGAGCTCCATTTGGTGGGTGGTAGAGCAGGCACCCGGAGATGACATGGTTGGCTGTTTGTTGTTCTGCTCTACATTCACAGGCTGGGCTCTGGCGGAGCCCCCATCTCCACACGCTGGTACCTGTGGAGAAATAGCATAAACAATCCTTGACCATTGCCCTCTGCTTATCACTGGACTCAATTGGAATCCATTTTGTCAAGTTGCCTGATATTCCAAGGTTTGCGCTCTAGGACTAATGTCCTATTTAGAATCTCGTCCAAGACCATACTTCTAAATCAACTGTTTCTCTCCTGAAGCTGCTCTAAAAAATACAGCTAAACCAGTCAGGAAGGGTGTCCCTCACCAGTGCCAAGGTGGTAATCCCTGATCAATTTCCTGCCATCAAATTCAGATTAATCCTTATCTTCAGAATTGTTCCAATAATTTCCCTGGTACTGATAGAAACATAGAAAATAGGTGCAGAAGTAGGCCATTCGGCCCTTTGAGCCTGCACCGCAATTCGATATGATCATGGCTGATCATCCAACTCAGTATCCCATCCCTGCCTTCTCTCCATAATCTCTTCCCTGATCCCTTTAGCCACAAGGACCACATCTAACTCCCTCTTAAATATAGCCAATGAACTGGCCTCAACTACCTTCTGTGGCAGAGAATTCCACAGATTCACCACTCTCTGTGTAAAAAATGATTTTCTCATCTCGGTCCTAAAAGACTTCCCTTTTATCCTTAAACTGTGGCCCCTAGTTCTGGACTTCCCCAACATCGGGAATAATCTTCCTGCATCTAGCCTGTCCAACCCCTTAAGAATTTTGTAAGTTTCTATAAGATCCCTCCTCAATCTTCTAAATTCTAGCGTGTACAAGCCGAGTCTATCCAATATTTCTTCATATGAAAGTCCTGCCATCCCAGATGTTAGACTTGCTTGCCTGTAATTACCTGACTTAGCTCTTTTGCTGTTCTTGAACGAAGGTGCCACACTTCTTGTTCTCCATTCCCTGCAAGCCACTATTAAATTAAAATCATGTCCATTGTCAATGACCATTTAAATTTAACACAAGCTACCTTGTATATTCCTGTAGATTTTAGTGTATTGAAATCTTCCAAAAAGTGAAATTATCTGTAATTTCTCCATTTAATGATGAAATCTGTATATTTATATTTTGTATTTCTGTTTGTGTTTTCAGAAACTTCCAGATATAAAGTCTCCTTCTCTCGTGGACATTTTTGACTTCTGGGTGAAGTAAGTTCTAAATCATGATTTTTTTATTGCCCTTGGGTTTAAATCCTGTTCTCTGTCTGCAGCACAGAAGCAGGCCGTTAACCCAGAGAGTCCCTGTGGACCGCGAAACTCTTATTTAGACAAATGTACACCTAGTCCAATTTTAAGCGGTCGGTTAATCTACTACCTGCATGTCTTTGGGATTAGGAGGAAACCAGTGGAATTGGGGGATCCACAGTGAGATGTGCAAATACAATACAGGTGGTACCAGAGGTCGGATTAAACTTTTTAGTTGTACCAGTGTACTCTCCCTGCACATTGTAAAACAGGTGGTGGCATTTTCCATTCGATAGCTGCTAACCGCATGTTTGATCTGCTCACTTCTCTCCATTGCATCCTAAATTTACAGTAATTTAAATAAACTTTTCATGATAAACAATCTGGTAAACACATATTCAACTGCGCCTTGCTGATGTGCTGAACATTGAATTTTATCTGTTTAGTTCCGAGTACTCTTCATTTCCCCGAAGAGACCCATGTTAAAGATTAATTACCAATGTAACGGTACTGGTGGTAAGGCTAGCATTTAAAATCTAATGCTTACTGCCCTTAACTATGTGTAGTGGATCGTTAAGAATCAGCTGTGTTGTTGTATATTGGGAGATTCAGAAAGACAGTGTCGTTGGTGGATGGCTTATTGTCTTCCCTGAATGGAACTAATCAACAAGTTGGGTTTCTGTGACATTCTCCTGCGGGCTATTTTATTCCAGGCTTACTTAATTAAGTCACCTTGATCCAATAATCATTGATGAAAGTTTTGAAGTTCTCACAGAAGTCACCCTAAGATTATCAATGGAGGTATTTGGTCATCTATGTTTTCTGGGCTAGATTATTGACTGCTTCGTAAAAAACCTCTTCTAAATCACCACAGGTCTTCTGGAAAACCAGAGAAAAGGAAGGCAGTACCTAATGGTCCTTCTGCAAAACGGCTTAAGAAAGATGAATCTTCCAGTAGCTCAGAAAGTTCAGACAGTTCTGAAGAAGACACTGCAAAGAAACCAGGTATGACAAAATATGCCAAACTTTTTCACTACAGGACACAGTTATAGATTTGGTTAACTGAAGATTAATGTTATTCTCAATCTCAAATGTGTGTTTTTAACAAGCACTGTTGGAGAGAGATTTCTCAGAATAAATCTCAACGAGGAAGAAGAAAATCTTGGGAGTGGGGGAACGGTGTATAAACACCAATGAGGTGCATTAAACTTGCAGTGAAACATTGTCACCTTGACTCTGCTGTTTATTATTTATGCAGTGAGCAAGCCGCCGACACCTGCAGTAAGCAAACCCGTTGCCAAAAACGTTGTAAAGAAGAAGGAAAGCAGTAGTAGTGAAGATTCAAGTTCTTCGGATTCTGAAGAAGAAAAGAAACCAGCACAGGTCTGAGCACATTTACTTATGTGGTGGTTCTGCTGCAGTTGTGTTAATCGCCGGTTTTAATGACATAGGCTCACTGAAACAGATTATGTTGGTAAGGAATGTTCACTGTACCGTGGTACATGTGACCATAATAAACCTAAACCTATTTTACTTTTCCTTTATTGCGAAGGAGAAATGTGATGGGCAAAGACTAATATTCTGTCTCGTGATGATTGTTTTAATCTTGGAGTTCGCAGCTGTAGAATATTTTAGTGAATGTTCAATGTGCAAACAAGAACAAATTGTCTTTTCTATATTCTCTTTATGATTTCTTTGCAGATTTGTCAGAATTGTTCAGAGACGGTTAACGTTTAATTATCAAGTTATTTAATCAAACAAATTATTTTCTGTTTGTTTCCTTTTTTCCTGTTCAGCAGAAGGCCGTCACTGTTAAAAGTGCAGCTCCTGCAAGTAAAGCAGTTCCAGCCGGCAAGCCAGTTGTTAGAAAAAAAGATGAAAGTTCCAGCAGCGAAGATTCGGACAGTTCAGAAGATGAGAAACCTGTTGTAAAAGCTCCTGTGAAACCAGGTAGAGGCCAAAGTCTATGCTTACTATTACCCCCAAGCTGTCTGGTTGTGGCTAGAAGAGGTGTTAAGTAATTAAAAAGGTAAAATTAGGTCAACTCGGCAACACTGTGTTTTGTGAACAGCCAAAATAATAGAGTTCAGGATGTACGTTGTAGTGATATCATTGTTTGTTTTGTCTCCTAAGTCGTTTTTTTCTACTGCATTCTGGTGAATTGAACTCTTTTCCAACAAACTATGTTCTATTTTCAGTGACTACTACGAAAACTGTCACTAAAGCAGCGGAGGAGAGTAGTGAAGATGATTCCAGTGATGACTCCAGTGATTCAGACTCAGCTGCAGCAAAACCACAAACACCTGCACAAGTAAATCATTTAAATACCTGATCTGTGGCACTGATGAACTCCCATCCTTAGTGCAGTGAAACAAGAGTTCCCTGTTTTTTTTGGCAAGATTCTTACGCAAGTCCTAGTGTTCATTAAACTGAGTCTAACCAAATAACATATGTAAATGCAGTGTTGTTTGGGGCTCAATGCAAGATTTGGGGGGCAAATTACATCCCTTACATAATTATCTATAATAAAGTTACGGAGATGAACAAAACAAAATTAAACAATTAGCTCTGAGAAGTGTGCACCTTGAAGGTGTTGGCTGCACTCCATTCCCTTCTTAATTTCCTCCGAGGGGAATGTTTGCATTGATTTGTTTGCTATTTGATGAATTAAGTGTTACAGGAATGCTGACATGATGCAAAAATCTTACTTGGTCACGGGCACTTGGCCTTGTTTCACATGTTGATAAATTAACTCTTTGTATTTTCAGAAAGTAGTGCCACAGAAAACGCAGCCAGCCAAGTCTCCTGCTGCTGGAAAGGCAACAAATGCAAAACCTGCGGCCCGGGCTAAAGCAGCAGCAACCACTGCAAAGGAGAGTTCAAGCAGTGAAGAGTCTGACAGTTCAGATGACGAGTCTCCTGTGAAACCCAAAGCACAGCAAGGTGAAAATTGGTGCATCAGTACAAGCACATCTACACTCATCATACAATCTGTACAATCTGTTGACATATTGAGCTTTAGCTTGGGACATATAATGAAGGACTTTAGTTCAGGGCAAGTTTGGTGAATCTTATTTCCTCCCATCCTTTTTCTTTCCCTCTCCCATAATCAAATGGGTTAATAATAATAATAATACATTTTATTTATAGGGTGCCTTTCAGATATCTCGAGGACACCTTACATAGATTAACAGGAATATAAACATATAATCAGAATAAGAATAAAATAAATAATAAAGACATCACAGAAACACAAATTAAAAACAGAATTCAGTCCAAAAACAAAAAATCAAAAACACAGTGTGAAGAGAGAGCAGCGGCAGCTAAAGCGCGCCAGCGTCCACTCTCCCTTCACGGCAGCCATCTTGGACAAAGACTAACAGGATTACCATACATACAAAAAATCATCCCCCCAACAATGGATACCACTGTGGGGGAAGGCACAATGTCCAGTCCCCAACCCCAAGTTCACCCCAAAGTCAGGCCTATTGAGGCCACCGCAATTGCCTCTACGGAGGCCCGATGTTCCTGGCCGTTCTCACCGGGTGGTGTTGCCCCGGCGTCGGGAGAGTCCTCTCAGTGGCTGGGCCACCTGAAACAGCCGCTTTCTAGCTGGAGACCGCGGCTTCCGAAGCCGACAAGGCCGCGCCGGTTTGGAGCTCCTAGGCTCCCGATGTTGAAATCGGCGCCGCCTGCTCCGCTCCGCAGCCCGGAGGTGTTGAACACGGCGGTCACAGCTCACCGGAGCTCCAGCGCGTCGATCCAGCGCGGCGACCCAGGCAAGGCATCGCCCGCTCCGCTCCACGATAGCGCTCCAGCGCTGTGCCGCCACCGAGGCCGAGGTGCTGGGCGGTCCCCGCCAGGAAACGGCGCTCCAAGCCCGCTGGTAGGCCACGAGGACGGGTCGACAGGCAGCCCGGAGAAAAAGCTGCCTCACTGACCAGGTAGGGACCTAGAAGTAAAATTGACCCCTACCCCCCACATTAAAAAGTCCATATCTCCAAACATCACTAAACAGGACTCACTAAAAACTTTTTAAAAAGCGAATTAAAACGGACGGCTGCTGGCTAGCAGCCGCTCCCCAAGATGGCTCCTCCTCCGTATCGGGTTGAAGTTACAGAGGTTCTGACAGGTATTGACCAGGAGAGATGGTTAATGATCTAACAACGGTCTTGAGAGGTTTCCTTTGCTCTTTCCCCAGCAGTTTTGTACAGTGCTGTACCACCTCCTAATATTCAGAATGTAAAAGCAGGTGCAGCGAAGAAGGCAGCAGGTGCAGCCAAGAAGATAGCCGCTACAGGTGCAACTAAGAAGGGGGCAGCGGCGGATGCTGCAAAGAAGAAGGGTGCAGCCAAGAAGGCAGTAGCCACAGGGGCATCCAAGAAGGCGCCGGCTGTGGATGCATCCAAGAAGGCGGCTGTTGCAGGCGTGACCAAGAAGAAACCATCCGCTGGAGTGACCAAAATAGAAATCATTGACTCTTCAGATGACAGCTCAGACAGCAGTGATGAAGAGGCACCCCTAAAACCTGCCAGTAAGTGTCAGACTAGATTGGTAAATGATACACATTGCTAACTCTGTTTTTAGAAGTTGGTAGTAAATTGATTTGATATGTTGTAAAAAGGAATGTAGAAGGTGCTGTTTAAATATAAGTTTGTTTGTTTCTACCATATATTATTAGGCTGGAATTGTGTATCAAGCAAACAATGCTGGAAGATTTATTTTAAGGAATGTTTGTAACTGATGACAGTAATACCTTCACTGACTTATTAATGTACGAGTCAGCTTAAACTGTAAAATGTTTTTAAACGTATACTTGGATATGTTTCTAATGTGAAATAGTCTTAATATTGTTAATGTTATGAAATAGTTTTAAAGATTGTTAAAGTAAAAACAATATGTGTGAACTCGGTGTTAACGTGATATAAGATCAAATAACAAACCATGGTCAATTAAACTTTAAAACACATGCTGAGTGCGAGGAATGCACTAAAAATGGAATACGTTTAAAACTTGTAGATTGGGAAAGTTAGACTGAGTAACACTGCCATTGCGTTTGAACTGGGGACAAAAGTACATTAAGTCTGTCAACAACAATTAGGAGCCAAGTGCAAATTGAGAAGGAGAACAATAGAGGAGTTGCAACATCCAAAGAACTATGTCATTTAGGCAAAAGATATTGGTAGCTGACTGCAAAGTGATTACTAAGGATCCCATTCAGGGAATGGTTCAATCGGCAAAGCAGCAACTGGGGGTCAGTTCAATCTGCAGAAGAAATGTAGCTAAGAAAACGATACAAAACGTATTATTGAATTGACAAGGGGTACGATAGCTCAGGAGGTACGGAATCAGGCGAGAGAAAGGGAGCAAGTCTGCGGGACACAGCAGGAGCGGTAATCACTCAGAGCGAACTAAACACCTTGAGGTCTGAAGTAAAAGACAAAGACCGTTGTTTGGATTTTTATTATGTAATAAATCAGCTGATGTTATAATCCTATATCCTGGTAGTCAGTATTTTGTTATAAATAAAATGCCTGAATTAGATTAAATTAAGAATCTTGAAAGTATGGAAGCTCATAATGAGGAAAAATTACATCTTTCACTAGCCTATGAAATTCTAGCTCTATTCAAGATAATTTCAGTGTACTGGGTGGATTGATTACCATAAAGACGACAGTGCTGTCTCTCGTCGTAACGTGATGTAGAATGTTGCCCTCTGACTCTCCCTTCTCTCTCCTGACAGCGACAATTACCCAGACGAAAGCTGTCCCCACGCCGGCCAAGGCAGCTGCTGCCACTCAGAAACCTGCGGCCAAGAAGGCCAGTTCCAGCTCAGACAGCGATTCAGGTAAGAGAACGTCCTCAATCTGATTACTCAGAGGGGAATGAGATGCAAGCCGTCTTTGTTTCGGTGTGCAGACTAGCAGTTAGAGTACATGTTGCCTTTGGGAAGTTAATCATTTTGGCAGGAAATTGCAGGTAACCATCATGGCTCTTTCTCAATGACCGCCACACATTGTAGTAAACGTCACATAGGTTTAATAGGTTGGTAAATTAAGAATTTGTGCACTAAATTTATAGAACAAGCAGTTCATTAATTTGAATGGGGAGGGACGGCTGCAAGGGAGAGGATGAGTTTAAAATTTATATATTTTGAATTAGTTGAATGGCTTCCACTTTAATAGTCATACAGCATGGAACAGAGGCCCCTCGGCCCGACTTGCCCATGCCGACCAAGGTTCCCCATCTGCTCTAGTCCTACTTGCCAGTGTGTGGCCCATGTCCATCCAACCCTTTCCAATTGTTCTATTTTGGTACATATGACAACTAAACACTCGTGTGTTTCTGAATGTTGGGGACGTTCAGAAATTTTTACTAGCTCTCAGTATCTTTTGGTCCTTTTATGGTCCCATAGACCCAGCCATTTTGTTTGGGGAAACACATAGCAACAGGTTGACAGCAGCTGTTTGTGAGAAGGGATGTCCTTTTTGAGTACCAATGATAACACAGTCATCTTTGATCCAGGAGAAGGTTTCCAGCCATCCTCTGAAGCATGAGAGTACATTCTCGGTTGACAATCAGTGCTTTTTTTTTTTGGCTAAAGATCTGATTTTGCTTTTCATTGCTGCGAGAGATTTGTGGGGCAGAAATTGTCAGCTGATGAAAGTAGCTGTAAGTCTTTGTTAATATCCGAGTAATAAGTCTCTAATATTTAGATTCTGAAAGCTCTGAAGAGGAAACCAAACCAAATCCTAAGTTGAAAGCTGCTGCAAAACCCGCACCCAAAGCAGCTGTAACCCAAGCAAAGCCACAGGAGAGCAGCTCTGACTCGGACAGCTCCAGTGATTCTGACGAAAAGACCAAGGCTGCGGCAAAGATCAAACCGGCTGCCAAAGCAAGTGCTGCACCTGCAAAACCAGGGAAGCGAAGCACTCCAGCAGCCAAGGCCGCTGCCAAAGAAAGCAGCTCGGATTCGGAAGACTCCAGCAGCGAGGAGGAAGCGGCAAAACCTCCAGCAAAAGTTCTGGTCCCTGCGAAAACCAAAGCTGCAGCGGTAACTCCGAAAACCAATACCTCAGCAGTGGCGGCAAAAGGCAAAACTTCAGCCGTGAAGAAAGACGATAGCAGCAGTTCTGAAGAATCTTCAAGCGACGAAGAGCCTCAGTTGAAGACCCCCGTGGCCCAATTACAAAAGGCAAAGGCCGCGTCTTCACTGCCCGCAAAGCCTGCGGCCAAAAAAGCCGACAGCAGCAGCAGCAGCTCAGATAGTTCAGAGTCAGAGGTAGAGAAGCCAAAAGGCAAGCTGACTGTTCCCAACGATGTGAAAACGCCCACCTTAACACCTGTCAAGAAGGCAGCAGAAAGCAGCTCGGAAGATGACTCTTCCACATCTGAGGAGGAGGAAAAGAACACCAAGTCAGTAAATGGTGAGCTTTGTACATGGTTGATATTTTTATTAATCGAGTAAAAAGGTAAACTTGTAATGCAGGAGACTAAGGGGTGATCTTATCGAGGTGGATCACACCATGATGGGGGTAGATAGAGTGAATGTGCATGGTCTTTGTCCAAGGGTAGGGGAATCAAGTTCCATAGGACATTGCTCTTAAATGGTGGTCTAGTACACAGAAGGTACTACCCCACAGACCTTTATCAGCCCTTGCCTGCAGAATTCACCATAGTGATCTCGCACCAGGCAGTCTAGTAGGGCCACTTTGAATCATTTAAGTGAATTCATATAACTGGGAGCTACTGTGATGGTGTCGACATTATTTTCAGGGCAGTATCTCTTAACAGCACTGCTTTTACTGTAACACATTTAAGTCTTTTATCTTGTATTCTCTACCACGTTTTCATTATACATTAAAGTGAACACCTGTAGTTTTAATGCAGTCTCTTCACTACCATTATTACACTAATGGTACATTGTTTTAATAGAAGTCTGACACAAACAACATGCTCCAGCTAACGAATGTCTTCTGAGCCAGTTGTGAATTATTGCCTCATAGCTGACAACCCGCAGTGCACAGGCTTCTCGCCGCCTTTAGTTTAGAGATACAGTACGGAAATGGGCCCTCCGGCCCACCAAGTCCGCACCAACCAGCGATCCCCGCACATTAATACTACCCTACACACACTAGGGATAATTTTTTTTACATTTATACCAAGTTAATTAACCAACAAACCTGTGCGTCTTTGGAGTGTGGGAGGAAACCGGAGATGGCCGGAGAAAACCCACGGGGAGAAGGTACAAACGTCGTACAGATAATCACCCGTGGTCAGGAGCAACCCCAGGTGTCTGGGGCTGAGAGGCAGTAGCTCTACCGCTGCCCCGATGGTTAATGGTTCCAATTATATTTTGACTCAGGCACGGTGAATACCAAGACGAAGAAGGGACCTAAAATGCAAGTTGATAAAGTTGACGTGGTCAAGAAACAGTCGAAGACTCCAAACACAGTTCCAAAAACTAAAAAGGTGAAGCCATGTTGGGAACGTTTCATTAAAGATATTTTTTAATCCTTTTTTGAAAATGAACACTAGTTTAGCTTCATGGCATTGATATGAATTTAAGATATTTGCATGGAGATTATTGAGTGCAAAGCATCATTTGTTGAATTTCTTTGGAAATATTGGACTGAATCTATCAATTCGTAACTAATTTTTCTGTTTTTAGAAATCCAAATCCAAGAGGACAAGTGATAATCAGGTTGGATTCCTTAACATTCTATCTCGCCTCATTGTACTAGAATTAATTACCTGCCTTTGTGAAGATATACTTACACTAGACTTCAAATACCTTGCCCTAATCACTGCATCATTTACACACATCCTGTATATGTCCATTCCTTCATAGACGACAGTGTAGTTAAGCCTTTTTTTTTTTTTTTTACCTGCTGGCTGTACATGTGTAATTGCTAGCATTGCAGTTTGATAGGAAATAGCAATGTGCACTGTTAATTTCCCACAAGGGTGAGTGAGGGGAAGGCGAGGACTCATGACCAACAATAGCATCATTGGCTGAAATCAGCCACTGGACCCACATTGACTTGCTTCAACTAGATTCCAACATGCACTGTGCAAGGTTCTCTGCTGTGAGGGGTTATTTACTGAGTTCTGCGGTTGCAGTGCTGACGATACTGTGCTGTTCCACCTTCCCTGATTCACTGCACCTTCTGAACCCAACGGCATCAAATGACAAAAAGGTTCTAGAGAAGGACAGCACAGTGGCGCATCAGCTGGAACCTCTGCCTCCCCGCGCCAGAGACGTAGGTTTGATCCTGACCTCGGCTGTCATTTGTGGGAATTATGCATGTTCTCCCTGTGACCATCTGGGTTTCTCCCAGGTCATAGAAACATAGACATAGAAAATAGGTGCAGGAGTAGGCCATTCGGCCCTTCGAGCCTGCACTGCCATTCAATATGATCATGGCTGATCATCCAACTCAGTATCCTGTACCTGCCTTCTCTCCATACCCCCTGATCCCTTTAGCCACAAGGGCCACATCTAACTCCCTCTTAAATATAGCCAATGAACTGGCCTCAACTACCTTCTGCAGGAGAGAATTCCACAGATTCACCACTCTCTGTGTGAAAAAAGTTTTCCTCATCTTGGTCCTAAAAGATTTCCCCTTTATCCTTAAACTGTGACCCCTTGTTCTGGACTTCCCCAACATCGGGAACAATTCCTGCATCTAGCCTGTCCGACCCCTTAAGAATTTTGTACGTTTCTATAAGATCCCCCCTCAATCTTCTAAATTCTAGCGAGTACAAACCGAGTCTATCCAATCTTTCTTCATATGAATGTCCTGACATCCCAGGAATCAGTCTGGTGAACCTTCTCTGCACTCCCTCTATGGCAAGAATGTCTTTCCTCAGATTAGGAGACCAAAACTGTACGCAATACTCCAGGTGTGGTCTCACCAAGACCCTGTACAACTGCAGTAGAACCTCCCTGCTCCTATACTCAGACATAGTCCTCGGGTTTCCTCCCACATCCCCAAAGTTACGGATTTGTCAGCTAATTGGCTGCTGTCAATTGTCCCTTGTGCGTGGTGGTGGGGGGGGTTGATGAGAACGAGGGGAAATTAAAACATGGGATCCGTGTGGACCATTGAAAAGTGGTAGTTGATGGACAGCATGTGCTCGGTTTCTGTGCAATATATTTCTGCGTTTATGACGATGGCTGCAATTGGCCAATTATGTTACAAACAGAAATTCCAGAACACAAGTGTTTAATTACTTTGTAGCTTCTTTTGCTAATTATGTTTTGCTAAAGACATTTAACAATTACAAGTCATAGAACAGCCATTTATGCTGAAATATTTAATCTTGGTATGTAGATTTCATTAGTTGTATATATTTGCGATAAGTTGTATATGAGGAGTCTGTATCTAGCTGTTCCCCTCTGCCTTGCTTTTATCAAATTTAGTGTTGGCCTCCTAGTAAAATGCAATTGGCCATCCAAATGATTGCCTCAATTTGTAGATGGCATTGGAAGGATAACAATAAAGAATTACTGCAGTGTTGCTGGAAAGATTAGTGTCAGGCAACCTCACTGCAGCTACATTTGATGCAGCTACACTTGCATGTCTAAACTGCAGCAGTGTTAAGCTGACAAACACAATGCTGGAGTAACTCAATGGGTCAGGCAGCAACTCTGGAGAATGTAGGTGGGTCACGCTTCAGGTTGGGATGAAGACAATAGGCAATAGGTGCAGGAGTAGGCCATTCGGCTCTTCGAGCCAGCAGCACCATTCAATGTGATCATGGCTGATCATCCCCAATTAGTACCCCTGTTCCTGCCTTCTCCCCATATCCCATGACTCCGCTATCTTTAAGAGCCCTATCTAGCTCTCTCTTGAAAGTATCCAGAGAACTGGCCTCTGAGGCAGAAAATTCCACATACCTACAACTAAAAAGGGTTTCCTCATCTCTGTTCTAAATGGCTTATGTAAGACCCGAAACGTCACCTACCCATGTCCTCCACAGATGCTGCCTGACCCACTGAGTTACTCCAGCACTTTGTGTCTTTAGTTGTAAACTAACATCTGCAGTTCCTTGTTCTTCCATGCTTTGTTTATTGATAACTAGGAGTGGGTGGGATATTTCCTTATCTTTCACAGTTGCCCAACATATAAAATGTGTATTGTTAATATGCTTTGTTCCCCATTTTTCTTTTGTATAAACAAGCTTCAACCTAATACTCCTTTCCGTAGAGTAAGAGAAGACGAAGTTGAAATTGATCCACGTTTTTCAAATAATGCGTTTGCTGCTAAGGTAAGCTTGGACTGGAGATGCTCTTTCAAAGCTGTGTTATTTTCAATACATACATTTTCTCCACTGTGCCTAACCCCTCTATACCCGCTGGAACGGTTATGGTTTTTATTTGCTTACACTGCTCCAGACCTAAGCATAAAACATTCGAAAAGTACAGCACAGGAACAAGCCCTCTACCATTATAAATTAATCTCATCAGCTTGCACGTCATCCTTATCCCTCCATTACCTGCTATCCTTGTGACTATCTCAAAGCCTCTGTCGTATCTGCTTCCACACCCTCCCTGGAGGTGCATTGCAAGCACCCATCACTCGCTGTAAGCAATATGTGCCCTGTGCATCTTGTTTAAACGCTGCTTATGCCCCTCTGCATCTTTCTGATCTTTCCCCATTGAGCACATTATACACCTGCTGCCTAAGGCATCGGAGAGCTCTCAGGTCTCGGGGCATGTCATACATTTGAGGTTTCTCAACCAGTGGTCAGGCTGAAGTTTTTTTGCCGTGTGTTAGTCCTGGTGGTACACTCATCACCTTTGGCCATTTGCTTACAGAGAGGGGCATCGGGAGACTGGGGTGAGAAAGCCAATCATGATTTAAAATTCACCCGAGGGAAATCCTTCCGGCACGAGAAGACAAAGAAGAAGCGAGGAAGTTATCGAGGTGGCTCCATCGCCATGACTGTCAACTCCATCAAATTCGACAGTGAATGAACAAACAAACCGTTTAACTCAATTGACAGTCATGTTATGGCACATCATTTTTACCGATGATTTAAGCTTGGAATGTGTATTTCCGATGCCTTTTTAAAAAAAAAAAAAATAACTTGTTAATTTTCTGGAAGTATAACATTCTTTACAGGCAAAATTGTTGGTATTTAAAATTGTTTTTTGAATGGGATATTTGTTCTATGTAAAATATTAACGTGCTCTAATAGCGAACTTCAAGATAAATGCTGGAGATGTATCTTTTTAAAAAAAGGTCTGGCATTTTGGTGCAGTTTTGAGTATCAGTGTTTCTGTGTGAGGTTACTTTAGGGCAGAAAATTATGGATGCTTCATAAACCACATTAATGAACCATGTGTGAGTTAATTTTTTAATAAAACAACTTCACTTTTCATTCTTTGCTTTGACGAATGATGCTTTGTACATCTTGGTTGAAAAACGGTTTCAAGGAATAAGGAAGCTCTGTACTCTAGCAACTGAAAATGGAATACCGTGGCATTTAGTTTAGAGATACAGCGTGGAAATAGGCACCTTGGTCCACCAAGTCCATGCCGACCGGTGATCACATGTACGCTAGGTCTAACCTATACACGAGGGACAATTTGCAGAAGTCAATTAGATTAGATTAAACTTTATTAATCCCCTTATTCAGGGGAAATTCTGATGTCCTTGCAGCACACTAATAAAAATACAACATAGATTCAAAAAGAAGTTCAACACAAAAACATCCCCCCACAGTGATTCCCACTGTGGGGGAAGGCACAAAGTCCAGTCCCCATCCTCTTGTCCACCCAAAGTCGGGCCTATTGAGGCCTCCACAGTCGCCGCCACGGCGCCCGATGTTCTCGCCGGGTGATGGTGCTTCGGCGTCGGGAGAACCCCCAGCGGCTTGGGGTGCCAGGAACGGCCGCCTTCCCACCGGAGACCGCGGCTTCCAAGCCAACAGACCGCGCCGGACGGAGCTCCGCACACTGGCGATCTCAGCAAGAGATCCCAGGCTCCGGGATGTAACGTTCAGCGTCGCAGCTGGCTGCTCCACAGAACCGCGGCTCCACAATGTTCTTATCGGCGGTCCCAGCATACTGGAGTCCCAGCGCGGCGACCCAGGAAAGGCATCGCCCGCTCCGCAATAGCGCTCCAGCGCTGCGCCGCCACCAAAGCCGATGTTCTGGCCAGGTCCCCTCAGGGAAACGTCGCTCCGGGACCCGCTGGTAGGCCGCAAGGACAGGTCGAAGTCGCTGCTCGGAGGAAGGCAACCCCTCCGACCAGGTAGGGACTCGAAAAGCAGTTTCCCCCACCACCCCCCACACATAAAAAGATTAGGCCCCCTGACTACACACTCAACGTACTAAAAATAATAAAAAAGAAGGGGAAAAAAACGGACAGCTGCAGGACAGGCAGCCGTTCAGGACAGCGCCTCCTCCGGGAATTAACCTACAAACCTGCACGTGGTCACAGAAAGAATGCATAAACTCCATACAGACAACACCCGTAGTCGGGATCGAACCCAGGTCTCTGGTGCTGCACCATTGTGCTGCCCCTTCTGGAATATATTAAAAAATCAGGGTTTCAAGGTAAGTTTAAATCGAATAAACTTGTTCGTGAAGCAAAAGAGTCAGGAAAGTGAGTGGTGGCTTTTAATGGAGCAAATGGAGATCATTTTCTTCCTTTAACAGATTTAGGATGGGCAGAAGTGCGGGGAGGGCATGATGGAAAGGTTTCTCACACGGAGGCTATCTGGAATTTACTGGGAGCATGGTGGAAGCCAATGCTGGGAGTGAAAATCAGTTGTTGGCTTCAGGGGAAATGTTTGGAATTATATTGGCACAAAGCTTTTCACTGTACCTCGGTACACCTGACGATAAACTAAACTATGGTATTGCTCTGAGACTTGCCCCTTGAGCTGTAACAATTCCATGCTGTTTCCCAAACTCATTGAGGGTGGCGCAGCAGTAGAGTTGCTTATTCACGGTGCCATAGACCATGTTTGATCCCAACAGCAGGTGTCTGTACGGAGTTTATACTTTCTCCCTGTGACCTGCGTGGGGTTTACACGGGTGCTTCAGTTTCCTCCCACACTCCACAGACGTGCAGGTTGGAATTGAATATTGTCGTATGTGATAAGTCACAGTGAAATGCTTTGCATACCTTGCCACGGTTTGCAAATAGTCGCCCGTAAAGGGTGCATGCAACGTTACAAGTTCCCTCCCTCATCTCTGTCACCCTACGCTGGGTACTTCAGTGTTCGTCATGGTGATCCCCCCAGGCCGAGTCCCGATTGTCCATGGGTCTACCCCCCCCTCACGGCGGTCCCCCCCATGCAGGGTCCTCCATTGTTCCTTCCGTCTGCAGCAGAGTCCTCACTCCACGTGTCTCTCTGTTGATCGGCACCACCATCCACCGCTGCATTGACCTCTCCACTAATGCAGCTGGGTCCTCTCTGGATGCCCACCCAGGCCCCCTGCCATGGACCCTGCCGGCCCGTGAGGCCCTGGCCTCAGCGGCACCTCCTGAAGGTGGTGTAGGTTGAATGCCGTTGGAAACATTGTAAATTGTCCTTTGTGTAGGATAGTGTAAGTGTATGGGGACCGCTGTTCAATGTGGACTCGGTGGGCTGATGTGCCTGTTTCCGCAATATATGTAAAACACTAAAACAACTTCTGGCCCGACAGCTTGGTCTATGTGGAAAGTTCCTTGAGAGATACTGAGGTAGTCCATCCAACCCTTGGGTCTCTGCCACACAAGCAGATAATTGCTGATAATTGCTTGGCATATCGTTAATTTGGACTACGCAGTTGCAGCATGGGACCCATACACAAATAAAAACATTTCTTCCATCGAACGTGTCCAAAGACAGGCAGCTCGATTTGTTACTAACACCTATGAGAGAAGCAAGTGTCACCAAACTTCTGAATTCTCTGGGGTGGAACCCTCTCCAAGACAGACGTGAAGCTCACCGTTTGACCTGTTTTTACAAAATGTTAAATGGTCAGCTCGACATAGATTACAAGACTTACACCAAACCTAAACCAATTAGGAGCAGGCGAGGGCATTCGATCCAATTTGTGATCCCAGCTACAAAGACAGATGTGTGCAGCAATTCGTTCTTCCCCCGCACAATTAAAGCATGGAATAATCTCCACCCTTCTATAGTTACCCAACCAGATGTAACTAAATTTAAAGTAGCTCTTTCTTCCCAATAACCCTTCTGGCTTAAGTCCTCCCTTCACCACCTCCAGTTTAAATTCCATTTGGAATATTTTGGAGGACCAAGAAACCAAGAACCAAGAATCTGCTTGGTGCCCAAAAATCTAATTTTGCATATCTGGAAATTGGAATATAGAGCACCTGCAAGCAGATGTGCGGTTTAAATTGGCGTTACGGTCAGTAAAGACATTGTGGGCTGAAGGGCCAGTTTCTGTGCAGTATATTCTGTATACATATGCAATGGCAACATGCAAAGTGCTCTAGAATTGAGATTTCTCCATATTTCTCCATATTAATAATCTCCTGGTAAAGGAATTCTCAAATTGGGAATTTTCTCAAAAGGGCATGGTAGGTAAGCTTGAAACGTGGGTCTTATTTGCTTTGAAAAGCCCTAATAATCCCTTAAAGGTCAAAGTGCTGGAGTAACTCAGCAGGTCAGGCAGCATCTCTGAAGAATGGGGTAGGTGACGTTTTGGGTCAGGTGGTGCCAACAATACATTATTCTCCAAAAACAGTCTGGTTTGATAACGTGCTTGTAAAATACCTTGGGATACTGAAGGAACTGTGTAAATGTAAATCATAATCAAAATTATACTGAAGAAGGGTTTCGGCCCGAAATGTTGCCAATTTCCTTTCCTCCATAGATGCTGCCGCACCCGCTGAGTTTCTCCAGCACTTTTGTCTACCATCATACTTTATTTAGTTTTGCAACATACCAGGAATTTTATTACCATTAAAAAGCAACAAAACACACACAATACATTTTAACATGAACATCCACCACAGTGACTCCTCCATATTCCTCACTGTGATAGAAGGTGGGGAAAAAAGACCTAAATTGTTAAAACTTCATGGTTTTGTACACTTTCTGGACACAGATGAAGGGGATTGAAACACAGTGACCCAAACTGCCCATTCGCTTTGAACGTGAAGAATTTATCAATTGGAGTCATACATATTGGAAACATGCCCTCCGTACCCACCTGCCCACACTGACCATCCATGTACCTGTCTTGCGATCGTCCCTGCCCCAACTGCCTCCTCCAGCAGCTAGTTCCATACACCCACCACCCTTTGTGTGAAAAAGCTACTCCGATTCCAATTAAATCATTCCCTCCCTCACCTTAAATCTATGTCCCCTGGTTCTCCAGACGTTCTTCGAAGTTGGCATGCAACCCGGGTGACTATTTGCATGCTAGCCACAGAAGCAGATCCACAAACACATATTACAATTGTTCCACACTCTTAAATCTCTATTCCCACAGCAACATTTATTGCTTTAACTATGATAAACATTATTCCTTTGTACCATACTGTTAAGGTACTGAAATACACTGCGGCTCGATTGTAATCATGTATTTGTCTTACCGGTGACTGGGTAGCATGCAACAAAAGCTTTTCACTGTACCTCAGTACACGTGACAATAAACTAAACTGAAACTCGATTTCCCCTACTCTGGGTAAGTGACTGTGTGTTTACCCGATCTATTCCTTTCATGGTTTTATACACTATGCTGTATATATCGTTTATATTGCACAGGAAATCCAAGGATGCCCTTGTTCCCAGATGTTACATGTGCTTGTGGCAGATGTGTGTGTTTGTAGGTTAATTACCCTCTGTATATTGCCCTTAGTGTGTAGGGAGTGGATGAGAATGTGGGAGAACATGGAACTAGTGTGAATGGGTGACCAATGGTCAACGTGGACTCTGTGGGCCGAAGGGCCTGTTTCCATGCTGTGTCTCTAAACTAAACATGTGTGATTATTAAATGAAGCAACAACAAGTTCCCTTCTCCATCAACAAGCATTCACTCGGACAATTGGGACCGGCTTGATCAAATGACAATGAAACAATCTTGGCTTTTGAGAAATGTGTAGGAAGAAACTGCAGATATGGGTTTACACATAGAAACGTAGAAAATAGGTGCAGGAGTAGGCCATTCGGTCCTTCGAGCCAGCAACCCATTCAATATTATCACGGCTGATCATCCACAATCAATACCCCGTTCCTGCTTTCTCCCCATATCCCTTGATTCCGTTAGCCCTAACAGCTAAATCTAACTCTCTCTTGAAAACACCGTAGACACAAAATGCTGGGGTAACTCAGTGGGTCTCGACCCGAAACGTCACCCATTCCTCAAGTCAAGAGAGTTTATTGTCATGTGTCCTAGAAAGGACAATGAAATTCTTGCTTTGCTTAGCACACAGAACATAGTAGGCATTTACTACAAAACAGATCAGTGTGTCCATATACCACAATATAAATATATACACACACAACAGAATATTGTAAGCAAAAATACAGAATAGTTCAGTTCAATATACACATAAATAAGCAGATACGGTGCAATAGGCAGTTACAGTTCAGAGTCTGTTTGTTGGCAAGTTTAATAGCCTGATGGCTGTGGGGAAGCAGCTGTTCCTGAACCTGGATGTAACAGATTTCAGGATCCTGTACTTTCTGCCCGATGGTAGTGGAGAGATGACTCCTCTCCATAGATGCTGCCTCACCCGCTGAGTTTCTCCAGCATTTTTTGTCTACCAGCATTTTGTGCTTATCTTTTTGACCCTTGAGAAGGTTGGCTGTGACTGGGGGGGAGAGAGGCACCGCCTGGGTCTGGGGAGGAGCTGCTCGGTCGCTGAACTGGTGATCCAGTAGAACTGGTTCTGATTTGGGGCGGAGCTTTCAGGTAGGAAGTGAAACTGGGCTTGTTGGAAAAACGCGAGGTTCCCTGCTCCCCGGATTCAGCGAGAGAGGTGGGACGCCGTGCAGAAAAACTCCAGCCCCACAGGTGAGGAGGAGAGGAGGGTGAGGGGGGCAGGTAGAGAGAGGAGGGGAGGGGGCTAGGTAGAGAAAGGTGGGACGCCGTGCTAAACAAAAACCCAGCTCCACAGGTGAGGGGGAGAGGAGAGGTAGGGAGAGAGGGGAGGTCGGTAGAGAGGGGGGGAGAGAGACAGGGAAGAGGGGGCAGGAAGGTAGAGAGGGGTAGGGGGGCTAGGTAGAGAGGGACAGGAGAGAGAAGGAGTGGGGAATGGGGCGAGGGAGAGTGGAGGTTGTGTGCAGTATCAGTCAGGATACAAGCTGTGAGGTTTACCACGCGTGCCAGGAACTGCAAACAAGAGCCTCACTGCTCACATTATCCACCGCTGGCTTCCTGTGTTGCAACTCATTTTCTGAGCTCCAGTCTGTTGAGTTTTGTCAAGTTGGGAATAAAAGAGAGGGAGGAAAAAAACAACAGCAAAACCCGTTCTGATGCTCGCTAATGCAGTTGACTTTGATTTTACAATGTGGCTGTTGCAACAAGCCACAAACATCACTGTGCCAGTCACTCAAATGGAATTTGTATTTTGATCTCAAGTTTTTTTATGGTACATGTGAGATATTGGAGCAACAGTGAGTTTGTGTAGCTCCCTGCAACATCAAGCAACTGAATCACCCCACTACAAGCCCTGTACTACTATCTTCCTCATTGGTGACCCTTGGACTATCTTTCATCGGACTTTACTGGCTTTACCTTGCACTAAACGTTATTCTCTTATCATGGTAGACAAAAGTGCTGGAGAAACTCAGCGGGTGCAGCAGCATCTATGGAGCGAAGGAAATAGGCAACGTTTCGGCCCGAAACGTTGCCTATTTCCTTCGCTCCATAGATGCTGCTGCACCCGCTGAGTTTCTCCAGCACTTTTGTCTACCTTCGATTTTCCAGCATCTGCAGTTCCTTCTTAAACAATTCCCTTATCATGTATCTGTACACTGTAAATGGCTCGATTGTAATCATGTATTGTCTTTCTGCTGACTGGTTAGCACGCAACAAAAGCTTTTCACTGTACCTCGGTACACGTGACAATAATAAACTAAACTTAACAGGAACAGGACCTTTGGCCCCACAAAGTCTGTGCAAAGACTAACTCCGAGCTGCCTGTAAATAACCCATTTCCCTCAAATCCCTGTATACCCATGTGCCTATCCAAGTATTTGAAACGCCACTATCGTATCTGCCTCCACCACCACCCCAGCCGTGCATTCCAGGCACCCACCACCCTCTATATATATATATATATATTTTTAAAAAAAAAATCCCCCTGCACGCCTCCTTAAAACATTTCCCCTCTGATGTTGAAGTTATGCCCTCTGGATTTTCACATTTTCACCCTGACTGTCTGAGAGTTGGAGAATGTCTTTGATTGCAGGATCTTTGTTACTAAAGGGAAGTGTTCAGTTTTATATGGGTTTTGGTTGGGTTTCTCTCTCTCTCACACTCTCAATGTTGTATAACATTAGTAACTCCACCAATGTAAAGCACTTTGGCCAACGAGAGTTGTTTTTTAAATGTGCTATAGAAATAAAAGTGACTTGACACTCACTCCCACACTCTGACTCTCACTGACTCGCTCTCTGACTCTCTCTGTGACTCTCTCTATCTCTCTCTCTCCCTCTCTCTCATCGTGCTGCTTAACTGGTTTGGGGAACAATGCAGTGCGAGAGGAAGAGAGAGGTCACAGGAGGTCACACACAGATTACGTTTAGGTTTTATGTAGTCACATGTAACGAGATACCATGGAAAGCTTTGTTCTGACTGTATCCAAGAGTCAGGCCTTTGTTGTCATTTGTCCCGAAACGGAACAATGATATTCCTATTTGCAGCAGCAATGTAAATAAACATAGTAGATAACTGAATAAACAAGAGGTTCAATGGTTGTTGGGAAGAAGCTGTTCCTGAACCTGGACGTTACAGTTTTCAGGCGTCTGTCTGTACCTCCACCCCCTTGGGGGGGGGGGGATGAGCCCGGCGTTGCTGCCTTACAGCGCTTGCAGCACCAGAGTCCCGGGTTTGATCCTGCCCACGGGTGCTGTCTATACGGAGTTTGTACGTTCTCCCCGTGACCTGCGTGGGTTTTCTCCGAGATGTTCGGTTTCCTCCCACACTCCAAACATTCAAGACCCGAAACGTCACCTATTTCCTTCGCTCCGTAGATGCTGCCTCACCCGCTGAGTTTCTCCAGCATTTTTGTCTGCCCAAGGCAGAAATGATTGTGCTTTTAAGAGGCTTTTGGACGGGCACATGGATATGGATCAAGTGTAGGCAGAGGAGATTAATGTAACTTGGGTTCATGTTTAGCGTGGATATTGTGGGAATGGACTGTTCCTGTGCTATATTCTGTGTGTGTCAGAGGGTCATTATATTGTGTGTGTGTGTAAATAGAGAGGACCTCATCTCCTAGCGTTGGGCTGTAAATCTTGCATCACCAAGAGGAGAGATGTAAGCTTTGGTAGACATAAGTGCTGGACAAACTCAGCGGGTGCAGCAGTATCTATGGAGCGAAGGAAATAGGCAGCGTTTCGGGCCGAAACCCAAAGGGTTTCGGCCCGAAACGTTGCCTATTTCCTTCGCTCCATAGATGCTGCTGCACCCGCTGAGTTTGGGTTTCAGCCCAAAACGTTGCCTATTTCCTTCGCTCCATAGATGCCGCTGCACCCGCTGAGTTTCTCCAGCACTTTTGTCTACCTTCGATTTTCCGGCATCTGCAGTTCCTTCTTAAAAACGAGATGTAATCTTTACTCTTTATTAGTTATCACTTATCTGAACTTCTTCCTCTTCTTCTTTCGTGTGGGCGTGCACAGCCTAAAGTTGTTGGACAACTTGTTCTATTTGATCTTCCGTTTGTGCACGTCGAGTTGATTGCATTAGTCGAAACAGGGCGGACCACGTGAAGGTTGCAATCTTCCACCCCACTAGTAATGAGACAAGTGATGACTAACGGACAACCTAGCCAGAGGGCGGTGAATCAGTGGAGTTCATTGCCACACACGGCTGTGGAGGAGGCCAGGTCTTTGGGGATTTTCTTACTTACACGTTTCCTTCTTGTACATTTTTTAAACCGGAGATTGACAGGTTCTTGATTAGTACGGGTGTCAAAGGTTACGGGGAGAAGGCAGGAGAATGGGCCTATTCTTTATATTCCTTCCATGTGACAAATGCTGCCTTTGCTACTAGATGTAAGGTTCAGTAGAGGCCACAAAGTCAGGCCCTTTGGCCCACTTTGTCCATGCTGACCCAGTACTGGTCATGTCCCATTTCCCCCTGGACACTGCATGTGTGTGTCCAAATGTACCGTAAAACATGTAATTGAGTCCGCTTCGACTCCTCCCTCCGGCAGCTCATTCCCCATACAGACCACCCGCTGAGTTATACGTTGCTCCTGAGGTCCCTTTAAATCTCTCCTCTCTCACCTTAAGCCTGTGCCCTCTAATTTTAGAATCCTCTACCTTTGGAATTAAAGTGTTCACTTTAATGTACCCCTCTGCATAAGGCAACTGGATATAAATTCTAAACTTGTAATTCTAAAAGCTGTAAACTATATAAGGCAACTAAATTCTAAACTTGCATGCTGACTATTTCTGGCCATCGAGATCACAAATGCTAACAGTCCTGTTGTATGTTCCTCTCTGCAGGATGAAACTGTTGGTCATTGTGCATTGTCAACTCCTGTTGGCCTTAGCCATCTCCAATCTTTCCATGGCGGCCAAGATAATGGTCATCCCGCCCATCATGTTTGAGAGCCACCTGCAGATATTCCGGACTCTGGCCAAGGCTCTGTACAGCCAGGGGCACGAGGTGGTCCTTGTGGTGTCCCAGGGCCGCGAGATCGAGCCGTCCCCTCATTACCGCTCTCAGCTGTACCCTGGCATGTTCACCAGCCAGACCGCTGACCAGTTCCTGCAGGAGAGGATGAGCAACATCTTCTCTGGCAAGCTGACGTCGCTAGTGCTGTTTGGCATCCTGGACTCCTACACGGCAAACTGTGGGCTAATGGTGAGCAACAGGAACCTGGAGGAGCGACTGAGGGAAGAGAAGTTTGATCTGCTGCTGGTGGACCCCAACGAGATGTGTGGTTATGTCTACGCTGAAATCTTGGGCGTCAAGCATGTGACCTTTTCAACCGGGCTGTGGTTCCCTGCAGAACTTGGAGCGCCAGCACCAGTCTCGTATGTCCCCGAATTTAATTCCCTCATGACCGATCGGATGAATCTCCTGGAACGAGGTTGGAACGGATTAATTTATGTTGTCAGTCGCTTGGGCACTAGATGGGCCATCCTTCCAAAATATGACTCCATTATAAAGAAGCACAAAGATGGGCCTTCCAGGTCCATGATGGAGGTGGTCCAAGCCTCCAGCATGTTTCTTCTCTGCACTGACATGGCTCTGGAGTTCCCTCGACCAACACTGCCCTCGATTGTGTTTGTGGGTGGAATCCTCACCAAGCCGGCAAGCCCACTCTCAGAGGTGAGTGACTCCATGCAGAGACACAAAAGGCTGAGGTAACTCAGTGGGTCAGGCAGCATCGCTGTTGAGGGAGGGATGGGTGATGTTTCAGTCATGTTTCACTGAGATATAGTAAAGGGAGATAAATAACATTAGTTTATATCAGGTTGTAACTGGCTGAATAGATCAGAGCAGATAAGATTTTGGGCAGTCATGGTGGCGCAGCGGTAGAGTTGCTGCCTTACAGCGAATGCAGCACCGGAGACTCGGGTTCGATCCCGACTAAGGGCGCTGTCTGTACGGAGTTTGTACGTTCTTCCTGTGACCCGTGTGTGGGTTTTCTCCGAGATCTTCGGTTTCCTCCTACACTCCAAAGACGTACAGGTTTGTAGGCTAAAAATTGTCCCTAGTGTATATACGATAGTGTTAATGTGCGGGGATCGCTGGTCGGCGCGGACCCGGTGAGCCGAAAGGGCCTGTTTCCCCGCTGTATCTCCAAACTAAACTAAACCACTATTTGTTTAAAAAGGAACTGCATATGCTGGAAAAATGGAAGGTGGACGAAAATGCTGGAGAAACTCAGCGGGTGAGGCAGCATCTATGGACCCGAAACGTCACCTATTCCTTCGCACCATAGATGCTGCTTCACCCACTGAGTTTCTCCAGCATTTTTGTAAACCACCACTTGCTCTGTTTTAATGAAGAGTTTTCAATTTTCCTGATAGCTCACATGAATACATTTTTAGATGTGTTCTCTGCTACCTATACATTTATAGATATTGCCGTGGAAACACATCAGGGAGTCGAGGGGCATGTGTGGAGAGAGTCTTATCTGAGCGATCAGTTGTGTGGCAGTAATGGATTGAGGGATTCAGTATTGATTCAAGTGGTGAATGGTGCCCATACTGACTACAAAGTGGAATATGTGTTTACATTGATTTTCCCCCTCTTCTGTCTGCTTTGAGTGTGAAGCGTTAAGTGACTGGTTGGGCCAAGTGTCAGTGATGTCCCCTGTCAAGTTGACACTTGTTTCCACGCTGGTTCCTCAGGTCTGCTTCTGGTGAAGTTGGATGGCAGCAACGTTGCAGCCACGTACGCACTTGTCCTGTTCGCTCATTGAACCCACCCTCTCGGTCCATTTAATGATGAGGAATTAATAGGCTTGCAGTCGGAGACTGGGGGAAATACGACAGCAATTATTCCTCAGCTGTTTCTGCGCCCTCCTTACTGCTTGCTCTTGCTCTTGTTCCATAGTAAAAGTAGAACTTTCTTCCTCGGAGTCTTGAGAAACTTCGTCACCTTCCTCTTGTAGTGTTTGCCCACGAGTTCTAGGTCTTCTAGACGGTGGGGTGGGAAGGTTCCTTTTGTGGACCCGTTTTCTCATTTAAAATACCGGAGTCGATTTCTGACGCGACAACGGGCATCAGCCGGTACGCGTTTTTCTTCAGTCCGTATTTTATTTTCGGTGTGTTTTTGCGCGATTTACGGAGCGGAGCTAAATGGCGCGTGTCTTAGCTCTCAATAGCGCCACCGGAAGTCGCCCTCCGCAACTGATTGTAACACTAGCTCTCATGGTGGGGTGCTCATTGTGCCTCGAAAATCCAATGCAATTGAATGGATGAATAAGTTTGTTTAAGAAGGAACCGCAGATGCTGGAAAATCGAAGGTAGACAAAAATGCTGGAGAAACTCAGCGGGTGCAGCAGCATCTATGGAGCGAAGGAAATAGGAAACGTTGCCTATTTCCTTAAGGATTTCGTCCCCCCCCACCCTACATCAGTCTGAAGAAGGGTTTTGGCCCGAAACGTTGCCTATTTCCTTCGAAACCCTTCTTCAGACTGAATGAATAAGTTTATTGGCCAAGTATGTTCACATACAAGGAATTTGCCTTGGTGCTCCGCTCACAAGTAACAACACGACATACAGTAACAATTAAGAATGACACATAAAACATTAATAATAAAACATTATAGTTTAAACACGCAGAAGGAGGCTACAGACTTTCTGCTCAGTCAGTGACAAAGCAGAGGGTGCTTTAAAACCCTGTCCTTTGATGGACTGTTTGTCCTCCGTCTGTGGACTAGTATGCTGAAGACCACATAAAACATAGAAGCAGAATTAGGCCTCTCTGCTCTGCCATTCACAGAAACATAGAAAAGAGGTGCAGGAGTAGGCCATTCGGCCCTTCGAGCCAGCACCGCCATTCAATGTGATCATGGCTGATCATCCCCAATCAGTACCCCGTTCCTGCCTTCTCCCTATATCCCCTGACTCCGCTATCTTTAAGAGCCCTATCTAGCTCTCTCTTGAAAGTCTCCAGAGAACCGGCCCCCACCGCCATCTGAGGCAGAGAATTCCATAGACACACCACTCTCTGTGAGGAAAAGGTCTCCTCATCTCCGTTCTAAATGGCTTACCCCTTATTCTTAAACTGTGGCCCCTGGTTCTGGACTCCCCCAACATCGGGAACATGTTTCCTGCCTCTAGCGTGTGCAAACCCTTAATAATCTTATATGTTTCAATGAGATCCCCTCTCATTATTCTAAACCCCAGAGTGTACAAGCCCAGCAGCTCCATTCTCTCAGCATATGAGTCTTGCCTCGACAGTCCCGGGGCTATTTTTCATCACAACTGCAACGCGTGCCTCCTCTGCCTGGCTGAGAATAAAGCATCACAGCAGCAGGGAGTAAGGAGCAGTGACGGATGGGTAATGTGGTGGGAGTTTAATTAAAATGCTGATGTGGTGTTGAAAGGAAGAGTGGAAAATATTCTGTGTATGTCATAGGGATGTCAGTGCAAGCAAGCAGGCTTCAGTTCCCCAGAGATGTTGCCCTTAACATCTGCGTCCTTCAGCAGTGAAGCCAGTGCTTGTGGTCTGCGTCTGTCTTCAAACCCAGCACAGGGGTAATAATAATGATAGTCACAAAGTGCTGGAGTAACTCAGCCGGACAGGCAGCATCTCTGGGGAAAAGCAATAATGCTGTGGCCTCAACCTTTCTTCAGACTCCAGACTTTATTTGTAGGAAGGAACTGCAGATGCTGGTTTAAACCTAAGGTAGACACAAAAAAACTGAAGTCTAAAGAAGGGTCTCGACCTGAAGCGCCACCCATTCCTTCTCTCCAGAGATGCTGCCTGTCCCGCTGAGTTGCTCCAGCATTTTGTGTCTGTCTTCGGTGTAAACCAGCATCTGCAGTTCCTTCCTACACACTAGAAGTGTTAATTCCACAGGGGAGCTGCTGCTGGCAGGCAAAGTGTGAAAGGAGGTATCATGGAGTCATTCAACTTGCACCTGAAGTATTTTGTGGAGAACTATAGCCACTGCCTCACAGCGTCAGAGACCCGGGTTCAATCCTGACCTCGGCTGCTGTCTGTGTGGAGTTTGCGTGCTGTGACGGTGGGGTTTGCTCCCGCTTTCCAAAGTCAGATGAGTTGGCCCCTGTGAATACTCTGTAGTGTGCAGGTGGAATCTTGGACTAGTGACTGGGAAAGTGTGGACACTATCTGGGGCATGCTTGGCCACGCCCACACATCTATGCTCTCGATTAAAGGAAAGCTAGATATTCTGCAGATACCCCAGAGTCTGGTTTGATTTGCTCTTAAAGTGTGATTTATTTAGTCAGTATCAAATGTAAGGCTAATGGTGACAAGTTTGCAGAAAAAATAGAATCTTCTTTTCGTGACCATCCTGTTACAAATGTTAACATCGCCAACAATGTCATCGTCCGTCCTGAAAAGGACGCAAGCTTCCGGTGACAATCAGTGGGAGCCATCACTTGTCGCAGTAGATGACGGTGGTGGCAGAATTAGCTCGGGATCCTTCCAGTTTCCAGCCCCACGACATGGACGCCAAAAGTATAATGTTTCTACTTTTATTGCTTGTACATCCACGACTGAGCAGGCGAGTACAAATGCAATTCCATTTGCAGATGACGCCATCATTGTGGGCCGGATATCAGATAATGATGAGTACAGGAGGGAGATAGAGAACCTTGTGGCCTGGTGCAGAGACACCAACCAACGTCAGCAAGGCAACAGAGTAAAGGGCCTGTCCCACCTTCACAACCTCTGCCGAGTTTGCCCTTGACTCGTACTCGCAGCATGGTCGTAAAGAGGTCGTAGCAGGCCGTGATGCTAGTCGTAGGTACTCGTGGCATCAAGTAGGTCGGGGAGTTTTTTTCAGCCTGATGAAAAATGTCCACGAGTAAAAAAAGGTCGTGAATTAGGTCGTGAAAGTGGGACAGGCCCTTTAGAAGCTCACAACTCATTGTAGTAAGCTAGGCCCGTAGAAACATACCAGAGTTTATCAAGCCAGAGAATATCACAGATAGACTTGATTGCACGACTCTAACCCAGAACCTGAGAGTAAACGATGTTCCTCATGTGTGTGTTTTTGATTTATCTGAAGGAGCTGACGGCCTGGGTGGAGGACGCAGTGGATGGGGTGGTGGTGGTGTCATTTGGAGCCGGAGTCAAATACCTGTCGGAAGAGTTATCAACAAAACTAGCAGCTGCTGTAGGACGTCTACCACACAAAATAATCTGGAGGTGGGTGAACAAGAGGTGGCAATGAAATGTAGGAAGCTAGAGGATGGGGGAGGCAAGGGAATGGAAAATAAGCAAATAAGGGGAGAGAAATTAAGCTAAGCTATCCAATTAAAATTAAAGAGGAAAGACTGTCTTAAAAGAGGCCAAGTGCAATGTTGAAGAAATAAAGGGGAGATGAGTTGAGGAGTTCCTTCCTTCCTGGAAAGACTGGATAGACTCGGCTTGTACTCGCTAGAATTTAGAAGATTTGAGGGTGGAAGTTACATTTTTAAGGGTTTGGACAGGCTAGATGCAGGAAGATTGTTCCCGATGTTAGGGAAGTCCAGAACACGGGGTCACAGTTTAAGGATGAGGGGGAAATCTTTTAGGGCCGAGATGAGAAAAACATTTTTCACACAGAGAGTGGTGAATCTGTGGAATTCTCTGCCACAGAAGGTAGTTGAGGCCAGTTCATTGGCTACATTTAAGAGGGAGTTAGATGTGGCCCTTGTGGCTAAAGGGATCAGGGGGTATGCAGAGATGGCAGGTACAGGATACTGAGTTGGATGATTAGCCATGATCATATTGAACGGAGGTGCAGGCTCGAAGGGCCGACTCCTGCACCTATTTTCTACGTTTATATGTTTCCTCCCTCCAAGTTATTCCATTCCTCTGCCATTTCCCCATTATCATCTTCCCAGCAGTCCAACATCCATTCTTGCTGCTTATGTATTCTTTATATCTCTGGAGAAAAAAAATGTTGCTATCCTCTTTTATATTATTTAATCTTTTCTCCCTGTATTCCTTTTTAGTTACCTCTGTTGTTTTTGTTTTACAAAGTAGTCTCTTCCTTCCACCTTTAAATAGCATTTAAGAAGGAACTGCAGATGCTGGAAAATCGAAGGTAGACAAAGGTGCTGGAGAAACTCAGCGGGTGCAGCAGCATCTAAGGTGCATGTGTGTGAATGTGTGTGAGTGATTGGTGGTGGTCGGAGGGGCCGTAGGCGCAGATTGGCAGCCACGCTTCCGTCAGTCTGCCCCAGGGCAGCTGTGGCTACAGAAGTAGCTTACCACCACCGAGTGTGACTGAGGAGTGAATGAATAATGTAAAGCGCCTTGAGTATTAGAAAGGCGCTATATAAATCCCATCCATTATTATTATTAAGGAGCGAAGGAAATAGGCAACGTTACGGGCCGAAACCCATAAGGGTTTCGGCCCGAAACGTTGCCTATTTCCTTAAGGATTTCGTCCCCCCCCCCACCCTACATCAGTCTGAAGAAGGGTTTCGGCCCGAAACGTTGCCTATTTCCTTCGCTCCTTAGATGCTGCTGCACCCGCTGAGTTTCTCCAGCACCTTTGTCTACCTTTAGATAGCAGCTCTTTGTAAAATTGGGTCATGCCATCAATCTTATCTTCATCCTTCAGGTACTTTGGAAAGAAGCCCAGTGGCTTGGGGAGCAACACAAAACTGATGGAATGGATCCCACAGAATGATCTACTTGGTATGTATCGACAGTCTTCTGGAACCTGCAATTGTTGAGACTGTAGCAATAGGTTTTGATCACCAACTAAACAATGAGATACTGATTGGGGATGATCAGCCATGATCACATTGAATGGCGGTGCTGGCTCGAAGGGCCGAATGGCCTACTCCTGCACCTATTGTCTATTGAGATTTTAAAATGCACGGATTGCACCACCTGTGACATTAAATTACAAGGCAACATTGTGAAAACATATCGCTTCCCCTTTCTATGAAGGTGGCCCTATTTTCCAAGATAGTATATATAAATCTGCCACAATTCCTCAACTTACTTTTCATGATCTGGTTCTGGTGAGCAGCTTATCAGCTGACACCTTGACCTTAGAAGCAACTGAAACAGAATTGACAAAAAGGTGGGTGGGGGCTGTGCTGTAGATGTTGTGTACATGGACTTCAGTAAGGCGTTTGGCAAGTTTACGCATGGTTGGCTGCTCTGGAAGGTTAGATCGCATGGGATCCAAGGAGAGATAGCTGAATGGATAGCAAATTGGCTTTATGGAAGGAAGCAGAGGGTGATGGTGGAAGGTTGCTTCTCGGACTGGGGGGCCTGTGACTAGTGGTGGGCCTCAGGGTTCAGTGCTGGGCCCGTTACTGTTTGTCATCTATATCAGTGATTTGGATGAGAATATACAGGGCAAGATTAGCAAGTTAGCTGATGATACAAAAGTGAGTGGTTTTGCAGATAGTGAAGATGGTTGTGCACGATTGCAGCAGGATCTGGATCGATTGGCCAGGTGGGCGGAGGAATGGAATACAGAGAAGTGTGAGGTGTTGCATTTTGGTACGTCGAACATGGGCAGGATCCACACAGTAAATGGTAGGCCTCTGGGAGTGTTATAGAGCAGTGGGATCTAGGAGTACAAGTGCATGGTTCCTTGAAGGTCGAGTCGCAGGTAGATAAGGTAGTCAAAAAGGCTTTTGGTGCATTGTCCTTCATCAGTCGGAGTATTGAGTATAGAAGTTGGGAGGTCATGTTGCAGTTGCATAAGACGTTGGTGAGACCGCATTTGGAATATTGTGTTCAGTTCTGGGCACCATGTTATAGGAAAGATATTGTCAAGCTGGAAAGTGTTGAGAGAAGATTTACGAGGATGTTGCCAGGACTAGAGGGTCTGAGCTATAGAAAGAGGTTGAGTAGGCTGGGTCTCTATTCCCTGGAGCGCAGGAAGATGAGAATTGGAAGAGCAAATATGTAAGGAGATAGCAGATATTAGTAGTAAGCACAAGGTAGTGATTGTGGGAGATTTCAACTTTCCACACATAGACTGGGAAACACATTCGGTAAATGGGCTGGATGGTTTGGAGTTTGTAAAATGTGTGCAGGATAGTTTTTTGCAGCAATACATAGAGGTACCTACTAGAGGAGGGGCAGTGCTGGACCTCCTGTTAGGAAATGAGACGGGACAGGTGGCGGAGGTATGCATTGGGGAGCACTTCAGGTCCAGTGATCACAATACCATTAGTTTCAATATAATTATGGAGAGGGTCAGAACTGGACCTAGGGTTGAGATTTTTGATTGGAGAAAGGCTAACTTTGATGAGATGCGAGATGATTTAAAAGGAGTGAACTGGGACATTTTGTTTTATGGGAAAGATGTAGAAGAGAAATGGAGGACATTTAAAGGGGAAATTTTAAGAGTACAGAATCTTTATGTTCCTGTTCGGTTGAAAGGAAACAGTAAAAATTGGAAAGAGCCCTGGTTTTCAAGGGAAATTGGACATCTTGTTCGGAAAAAGAGGGAGATCTACAATAATTATAGGCAGCATGAAGTAAATGAGGTGCTTGAGGAGTATAAGGAATGTAAAAAGAATCTTAAGAAAGAAATTAGAAAAGCTAAAAGAAGATATGAGGTTGCTTTGTCAAGTAAGGTGAAAGTAAATCCAAAGGGTTTCTACAGCTATATTAATAGCAAAAGGATAACGAGGGATAAAATTGGTCCATTGGAGAGACAGAGTGGACAGCTATCTGCAGAGCCAAAAGAGATGGGGGAGATATTGAACTAATTTATTTTCTTCGGTATTCACCAAGGAGAAGGATATTGAATTATGTGAGGTAAGGGAAACTAGTAGAGTAGCTATGGATACTATGAGTTTCAAAGTAAAAGAAGTACTGGCACTTTTGAAAAATATAAAAGTGGATAAGTCTCCAGGTCCTGACAGGATATTCCCTAGGACATTGAGGGAAGTTAGTGTAGAAATAGCCGGGGCTATGACAGAAATATTTCAAATGTCATTAGAAATGGGAATAGTCCCCGAGGATTGGCGTACTGCGCATGTTGTTCCATTGTTTAAAAAGGGTTCTAAGAGTAAACCTAGCAATTATAGACCTGTTAGTTTGACTTCAGTGGTGGGCAAATTAATGGAAAAGATACTTAAGAGATAATATATATAAGCATCTGGATAAACAGGGTCTGATTAGGAACAGTCAACATGGATTTGTGCCTGGAAGGTCATGTTTGACTAATCTTCTTGAATTTTTTGAAGAGGTTACTAGGGAAATTGACGAGGGTAAAGCAGTGGATGTTGTCTATATGGACTTTAGTAAGGCCTTTGACAAGGTTCCTCATGGAAGGTTGGTTAAGAAGGTTCAACTGTTGGGTATAAATGCAGGAATAGCAAGATGGATTCAACAGTGGCTGAATGGGAGAAGCCAGAGGGTAATGGTGGATGGCTGTTTGTCGGGTTGGAGGCAGGTGACTAGTGGGGTGCCTCAGGGATCTGTGTTGGGTCCTTTGTTGTTTGTCATGTACATCAATGATCTGGATGAAGGGGTGGTAAATTGGATTAGTAAGTATGCAGATGATACCAAGATAGGGGGTGTTGTGGATAATGAAGAGGATTTCCAAAGTCTACAGAGTGATTTAGGCCATTTGGAAAAATGGGCTGAAAGATGGCAGATGGAGTTTAATGCTGATAAATGCGAGGTGCTACACCTTGACAGGACAAATCAAAATAGGACGTACATGGTAAATGGTAGGGAATTGAAGAATACAGTTGAACAGAGGGATCTGGGAATAACCGTGCATAGTTCCTTGAAGGTGGAATCTCATATAGATAGGGTGGTAAAGAAAACTTTTGGTATGCTAGCCTTTATAAATCAGAGCATTGAGTATAGAAGCTGGGATGTAATGTTAAAATTGTACAAGGCATTGGTGAGTCCAAATCTGGAGTATGGTGTACAATTTTGGTCGCCCAATTATAGGAAGGATGTCAACAAAATAGAGAGAGTACAGAGGAGATTTACTAGAATGTTGCCTGGATTTCAACAACTAAGTTACAGAGATAGGTTGAATAAGTTAGGTCTTTATTCTCTGGAGCGCAGAAGGTTAAGGGGGGACTTGATATAGGTCTTTAAAATGATGAGAGGGATAGACAGAGTTGATGTGGACAAGCTTTTCCCTTTGAGAATAGGGAAGATTCAAACAAGAGGACATGACTTCAGAATTAAGGGACAGAAGTTTAGGGGTAACATGAGGGGGAACTTCTTTACTCAGAGAGTGGTAGCGGTGTGGAATGAGCTTCCAGTGGAAGTGGTGGCGGCAGGTTCGTTGGTATCATTTAAAAATAAATTGGATAGGCATATGGATGAGAAGGGAATGGAGGGTTATGGTATGAGTGCAGGCAGGTGGGACTAAGGGAAAAAAGTTGTTCGGCACGGACTTGTAGGGCCGAGATGGCCTGTTTCCGTGCTGTAATTGTTATATGGTTATATGGTTTAAGGTGAAGGGGAAAAGATTTAATAGGAACCTGAATGGTAACCTTTTCACACAGTGGGTGCATGGAAGAAGCTGCCAGATGAGGTAGTTGAGACTGGGACTATCCCAATGTTTAAGAAACAGTTAGACAGGTACACGGATAGGATGGGTTTGGAGAGATATGGACCAAATGCAGGCAAGTGGGACATGTTGCATTAGGGTTAGGCCCGTTGGGCCGATGGCCTGTTTCCTCACTGTATGACTAAAATGGAAGCGCAGTTGACAAGACTGTGACAAACTCTGTAGCAATAATGCAAGGCTATCCTCTGGATTGCCCGGAGAACCTGTTTCTGATCTACATCTCACACTAATATTCACAAAGTTTCTCAGAATTTCATGGCACTGTTAGTTACATTAACACTGGGTTATTTGATTTAGGTCATCAGAATGTCAAAGCATTTCTGAGCCACGGGGGCTTAAATGGTGTCTATGAATCCATCTACCATGGCGTACCAGTGGTGGGGATACCATTCTTTGGAGACCACTACGATATCATGACAAGAGTTCATGCCAAGGGCATGGGGATTTATCTGTCCTGGAACAGAATGTCAACAGAAGATATTTATCAAGCTCTCACCACAGTGACCACCGACCCAAGGTAAGAACCGATTACCCACACCACCAGGCTGACCAGTTGCCCCACATCCCTTTGCACCAATCATCTTGAACAACCCATTTGATCCCAGTTTCCTTTCCCCAAATTCTTGTAGTTTCTCTTTGAGGAGTCATAGAGCTGTGTAACAAGCAAACCTTGTCCACGCTGTCCATGTTGGCACATGGCCTTCTAAACCCTTCCTATCCATATCTGTTTAAATACCTGTTAGATGCCATAATAGTATCCACTTCTATAGCTTGCTTTGGCAGTTCATTCCAGGTATATTCTACACTCCGAGTGAAAAACTTGCCCCTGAAGTCCTCTTAAATCCTCCCCCCACCCCACTCACATTAAGGCTATGTCCGAACTTTAGTTCTCAAATACCCCGAATGCCAAGTCTTGCCGATTTCTAAGGTGGAACTTGACAGGTTCTTGATTAGTGCGGGTATCAAGGGTTATGGGATGAAGGCAGGAGAATGGGGTTGAGAGGGAAAGATAGATCACGAGAGGAATTGATCAGGTAGATGCACAGACTCTCTTGATTGAATGATAGAGCACACTCGTTGGGCCGAATGGCCTATTTCAGCTCATTATGACATGAACTTTATTATAAGGCAAATGTCTTAGTCAATAGGTGCAGGAGTAGGCCATTCGGCCTTTTGAGCCAGCACCGCCATTCAATGTGATCATGGATGATCATCCACAATCGGTACCCCGTTCCTGCCTTCTCCCCATATCCCCAGACTCCGCTATCTTTAAGAGCCCTATCAAGCTCTCTCTTGAAAGTATCCAGAGAATACTTCACCACACTGTTCCCCTGGCTTTCCACTTGTACTTGTAGGTCTCTCTGTTCTGCGACACAATCCAGGGTCCTACCATTTACTGTGCAAGTCCTGCCGCACTGTAAATAAATGATGGGTCTTTGTCCCAAACATTATGGAGGGAAGTGCAACACCTCACACTTATCAGCAGTAAATTCCAGTTGCCATTCCTTGGTCCAAAGTACAAATGGATCTAGATCTAGTTGTAAACGGAGATATCTTGCCTCTGACTATGATACCCTCTCCCTTCAGGTGTTTTTATCCTCTTTTCTCTAGTCGGTATCCACCAACTAACCAGTGCACTCCACAACAAGGCTTCACAAACAACGTTTTCTATTTAAAACAGATTTCTTTGCACTCTTCTAAATTTGCTTGGTGTCACTAACCATTACATTACCTCCAGAACTAGTTTAGTTTAGAGATACAGCGCGGAAACAGGCCCTTCGGTGCGCCGACTAGTGATCCCCGCACACTAGCGTTATCCTACACACACTAGGGACGATTTACAATTACAATGAAGGGGTTGGTCCCGATACAGTTTGGTCCTGAGCCAATTAACCTACAAACCCGTACGACTTTAGAGGGAGGGAGGAAACTGTAGATCCTGAAGAAAACCCACACAGGTCACGGGAAGAACGTACAAAACCCGTACAGACATCAACCGTAGTCAGGATGGAACCTGGGTCTCTGGCGCTGGATAGCAGCGACTCTAGTACAGAGCCACCATGCCACCCCCTTAATTAAAAGCTTAAAGACAGCAAATCAGCGCACGTGTACTAGGACAAACTGACACGCGTTTGCTCTGATTACCAGGTACAAGAAGCAGGCGATGTACTTGTCCAAACTGTATCGGGACCAACCCCTTCACCCAGTGAACCGCACCGTGTACTGGCTGGACTACGTTCTACGACACAACGGAGCGACACACTTGCGGCCCACCCTGTACGACATGGCCTTCTATCAGTATTACATGCTGGATGTGGCGGCCATTTCCATCGCCTGTGTGATATTACTTTGCTACTGTTTCCGAAGACTGCTGAGAAAACTGAAAGAAAGATTGTCGCCAAAAGTCAAATGCAGTCAAACGCAGAATGGGTTTCAAAATAGAAAGATCATATCAGATGGCAAGAAAAAGAAGTGATCGAACTCACCAGTGATACCCAACTTGGTTTCTTGACACTTGAAACACAGTTGCACAAGTATTTGGAAGCTAATGGAAGCTTTATGCTATTTCTACTGAATTTTTTATAATAAAGATTATCTTTATAAATTGGTGGAGACATTTTCTATGGTTTCAAGCCCTGCTATAGATGTTTATTCTTCTCCTTATTTAACTTGCAGGAGTAACTCAGCGGGCCAGGCAGTATCTGCGGAAGGAATGGACAGACGGATATTTTGGGTTGAGGCTCTTCTTCGGAGACTCGAGTCTGAAGAAGGGCTCTGACATGAAACATCATCTTTCCATTTCCTCTACAGACGCTGAGTTACTCCAGCACTTTATGTTTTACTCGAGATCCCAACACCAGCAGTTCCTTGCAATTCTTCTTCCCCCTTCACTTTTAATTGATACTTTTGATGACTCTGGCAAAGACTAATTTATTACCTGTTGTTGTGAGCAAGATGGCTTGAAGACCAGATCCTACCCAGACGTTGAGGAATATACCTGCGGGGTGTACATGTCAGATGGACAGTGGCCACGTTGGTGGACTAGCAAGCCAAGACTGATGAGTGTGGGGGCGGACAGAAGTTACGAGCTCCTCCCACACCGTGAAAACTCCAGATGAACACAAAAAGCTGGAGTAGACTCAGAGGCTCAGAGAGCATCTCTGGAGAAAAGGAATAGGTGACGTTTCGGGTCGAGACCATTCTTCAGACTCAACAATACTGCCCAGATCTTTGGCAAATGCTCAAATGGGACACAGGTACAGTAAAAGCAACAGTCCCTTGTCCCAAGCTGGGTTGAACCGATCCATGATGTGGGAGGTTGGGACAAGACAGACACATTCCATGTGGGGGGTTGTACAACTAGTATACAGTCTTATTTCTATCAAAAATTACCACAGAGAGTTATTAATGTTTAAATGATATGGATGTATTCATATCATCACCGCAACTCTTCAAAATGTCCAAATGCAGCCAAACCAAAATTTTAAATTCATGCACCAAGTTACCACCTGAAATGATCCCAGAAACATTGGATAAATTCGTAGCTTTATTAATGTTGTTCGATTACTTCTGCATAAAGCAGGTCAGCGTGATAACCTAGCCACATCTTGCAATCTTGCCCAATCACAGATGCTGCCCAGATTAAAGATGAAGATGGACACAAAATGCTGCAGATCAGGCTGGAGAAATAGAATAGGTGACATTTTGGGTTAAGAGTCAGGGGAGAGGGATGATGAGGTACAAAGAACAAATGAACGCCTGACTTATGTACAGCCTGTACACTAGACCAGTGCTTCTTAAACTGCTGAATGGTTCACCCAAGGGTAAATGAAAAATTTGGGGTTAATTTATGTTTTTTGCTCATGTGACAAAATAAATTAAATATAAAATTATACACAAGGGAGAATAAGATAAAAAATTCCAAAAACCATAAGAAAATTTAGTCGAGGATGAATGAAATGCCACAAATCCAAAAGCTGGGTCTTGCGCAGTGCTTCTTAAACTATTTCAGTGCCATTCACCCTTGAGTCTAAGAAGCACTGCGCAAGACCCAGCTTTTGGATTTGTGGCTGCCACAGGCATCTCCAGCCAGGTGGGAACTAGGTTCATCTGTGTAGTTCAACTACACACCCTGGTGTAACTACAAATTGCCCTTGGTTGGCCAGTGTTGTCACGTAAATATACTGTGGGTGGCAGCAATTCCAATTTGGGTGAGTTCATTCTCAGGAACAGAATCCTGTCGAACCGTGGGAACCAAATAAACATCTCAAATCAGTCATAGGTTATTTCCAAGCTTCATAAAATCTCAATATCTTGAGCTTATGAATACATGAATTTACTAAACCCATATGCTCGCAACAAAATCCATAATCTTGCCACTGAAATTAATCTCATTTTAGCAGCCACTCAACGATTATATCCTTGTACCTACTCTCTCTAGAGCAGCAATTCTTTCGCATGGTCTGCAGTTCGGTGTAGATGGTTTCCAGGAGTTTGGTCTGCATTTTTACAGAAATCCCAATCTCAGCTGCAGGTTTTGAAACACGTTGCAGAATGCCGTCACCCTGGTTCCAGGCACTTCTTGCTACGTAATCAGTGAGATATGGAACTCATTATTGTCAAATATCAGTGGTCTCTTGGGTGGGTCTGGGTCCTTGTCAGCTTTGTGGAGCAGTTTGAACAGTCCCGTTCCTATGTTCATTGGGATTCCCATGATAATGCATTCTGACACACCTTCGGAGACAAAAGGAAGAGCAGTGTGGTTAGGAGGAGCAGAGAGGATGAAAGCTGATGACTAAACACCATGACCAAAGCTTTTGTTAATCAAAATAATTCAACACTGAAACAACATGTCTTACTTACCACAAACAGAGTCTTTCTGTCCAAAGTAGGCTGCATCAAACAAGTGATCTGCAGTTTTCTCAAATGATGCCAACATCAGAACACTCTCTTTCATTTTCGCTAAGCCAAATCGTGTTATTCCCAACACTTCACCCTGCAGAGTTAAGGAGGCTGCAATTATACGTGCATCAACTTCAATGATATACAACCAATTCCTTGTTTATTTATTCTCACATGTACAGTGAAAAGCTTTTGTTGCGTGCTAACCAGTCAGCAGAAAGACAACACATGATTACAATCGAGCTATTCACAGTGTACAGATACATGATAAGGGAATAACACTAAGTGCAATATAAAGCCAGTAAAGTCCAATCAAAGATAGTCCGAGGGTCTCCAATGAGGTAGATAGTGGTTAGATGATAGAAATTACAAATGTGTCAACTGAAAATATCTTGGAAGAATTTTGGAAAACAAGGCATACTTTTTCAGGTGAGAATCAAATAGGAGGAAGGGCATTTCATAAATTCAAAATTAAATGAATAAATTTGAAAATCCATTAATTTTAAAGAGACAGAAATTTCACACAAATTGTATGAGGAACATTTATGTAAATATAATTTTAAGACCAAATTGGAGGAATACTAAAGGGACATGGCCTCCTCAAACTTTATTCCACCAATATGCTGCTTGAAGCCCAGGGGCATCTCGAACAAGTAAATGTTGCTCAACCCACTGAGTCTTCCTAGTTGAAGGCTTTCCCTTGCTCAGCAGTGCTTTTGACACATTGAGGACATTCATCAGACAAATTAGGAACTGAAGAAAGATCACGTGGAACATAGAAACATAGACAATAGGTGCAGGAGTAGGTCATTCGGCCCTTTGAGCCAGCTATTCAATATTGTCATGGCTGATCATCCAAAATTAGTACCCCTTTCCTACTTTCTCCCCATATCCCTTGATTCCGTTAGCCCCAAGAGGTAAATCTAACTCTCTCTTGAAAACATCATGTGAATTGGCCTCCACTGCCTTCTGTGGCAGAGAATTCCACAGATTCACAACTCTCTGGGTGAAATCTGTCTTAAATGACCTACCCCTTATTCTTAAACTGTGACCCCTGGTTCTGGACTCCCCCAACATCGGAAACATTTTTCCTGCATCTAGCCTGTCCAATCCCGTAAGAATTTTATATGTTTCTCTCATCCTTCTAAGTTTCTGTGAATATAAGCCCAGTCGACCCATTCTTTCATCCCGGGAAATAACCTGGTGAACCTACGCTGCACTCCCTCAATAGCAAGAATGCCCTTCCTCAAATAAGGGGAGCCTAATCTAATTCTCGTCTCTCTCTGCAAATGCTTCTTGTTCTGGTATTCACCTTGTAAGTCATCAGGTCCGACAGAAGCATGACATGCCTTCTGTCAATGCTCATCCCGTGATTTTTCATGGTGTACTGGATCTCGTGGATGATGGTGGATCGAGCAGCTTCGATACCTAAGGTCTTCTCTACCTGTGAATCATTACAAAATACAAACTCACAAACAAAACCATCGACTTCTAACCAAAAGATTTACAAGCTGGGACACCCCGACAAGGCCAACATTACAAAAATAGAATGTGCAAACTGCTCACAGTTAGCGCCTAATGTCGGGATCAAACCTGGATCTCTGGCGCTGTGAGGCAGCAGCTCTACCAGCAGTGCCAATACTGAAGATAAACCTTCAGAAAAAGCAGGACACTCAGATTTATACTGAGCTGGCCTTGTGGTGAAGCATGGGACAAACTTCTCACTCTCAATTCCCAATACAATCGTTCAGCTTGTGTAGGAAGGAACTGCAGATGCTGGTTTAAGCCGAAGAGAGACACAAAAAAGTTGGAGTAACTCAGCGGGACAGGCAGCATCTCTGGGGAGAAGCAATGGGTGACGTTTTGGGGTGAGACCTGAGAGTCTGAAGCAGGGTCTCGACCTGAAACGTCACCCATTACTTGTCTCTGGAGATGCTGGAGTTACTCCAGCTTTTTGTGTCTATAATCGTTCAGGTTTAAGGGATGCGGAACTGGAGAGAAGTTGCCACAGTTAGACAGCACCCTAAAAGCACCTGCAGATGGGACGACAGATGGCACAATGGGCTAAGTGTTCGGCTGGCAACCGGAAGGTAGCCGGTTCGAATCCCGCTTGGAGTGCATACCGTCGTTGTGTCCTTGGGCAAGACACTTCACCCACCTTTGCCTGTGTGTGAGTGATTGGTGGTGGTCGGAGGGGCCGTAGGCGCAGATTGGCAGCCACGCTTCCGTCAGTCTGCCCCAGGGCAGCTGTGGCTACAGAAGTAGCTTACCACCACCGAGTGTGACTGAGGAGTGAATGAATAATGCGATGTAAAGCGCCTTGAGTATTAGAAAGGCGCTATATAAATCCCATCCATTATTATTATTAGATGGCAATGCCACACACAGGGTACTGTACAGGGACAAGCAGTGCAGATAGATGTACATTACCTCAGAGGTGTTGTTCGATGTGCTTTCAATCCCTTTGACTCCATGAGTTGCCATGACTGCACGTAAGTTATCACCTTCCACCAGTAACTTGTACTTCTCTTTTCCACACTGCTCATCAATATGAATAACTGCCCTGGAGACCTCAGGGATGCCCTGGACAACAATCTGAAACATTGGCAAGATAGGCCTTCTTAAATGGTGAATCACACACTAAGGCGAAGGCACAGTCACAATTTTAAATAGCCATGAACTATATTCTAAGCATGAAATAACACTCAATAATGTAATGATTTTAGGAATTTAGGAATTTGGAATAAGGAATTTAGAGTTGGATTTAGTCAATGTGAGCAGAGAGCTAGATTTTATCTACCCATGAAACAAGTTTACAGTATTTAACTCAGCACATGATACAGGAAAAGCACTTTGATTCCAAGCAGAGGATGGTTCTGATTAGTTTAGTTTAGAGGTACAGCACAGAAACAGGCCCTTTGGCCCGCTGAGTCCGTGCCGACCTGCAATCACCGATGCACCAGTTCTATCCTACACACCAGCGTCAATTGGCATCGACCAAATAACCCCACAAACCTGCACGTCTATCAAATGTGGTTGAAAACCACATGGAGAAAACCCGCACTGTTACAGGGAGAACGTGCAAACTCCACACAGACACAGCACCCATAGATCTCTAACACACTGCTTGCAAGTTTGCAGAAATGGTTGATTCTCAAGGAGGGAGCTGGGAAGGAAGAGAGTGAAGCTAATGTGCAGGACCAATGAGAAAGAAAGGGGAAATAGGAATAAATGTATTACTCAACAAAGAGGGACATGGGCTGGATGGCCCCAATGTCCTCCCATAATCATTCCATGTCATCTTTTAGTTTAGTTTAGATTCAGCATGGAAACAGGCCCTTCAGCCCACCGAGTACGTGCCGACCATCAATAGCTCCTACGGTCTAGGGACAATTAACAGAAGCCAATTAACCTACAAACCTACACATCTTTGGACTGTGGGAGGAGACCATGATCCCGGAGAAAACACACCCAGGTCACAGGGAGAACATACAAACTCCGGATAAACGTCCCTCTCCTTCACCATCTGGCACCAAATTCTGTTTACTCCAAAAGCAAGACACACCAATTTGTAAATCTTACAAATTTGGTGCTTTTCCCCCCCCATTAATTTTATTAAGTTATATAAAAGGTGATGAGAGGTGCATGCTAACAGCTAGCAGATGCATTATTGCTGCACATGCCAACATGCTTGTTGTGCATTCTGAACCCATTTCACCTCCGCTGGACTCTGAGGTAGGCCTGGCTCAGCCTTTCCATCTACCTTACCTTCGGCAGCTCTTCTTTGAGAAACTGAAGCACGTAGTACATTGAACTCTTGCTGTTCTCTCGAGGTGTGACGCATACCACTGCCTCGCCATGGACCGCAATGTCGCCTGGTTTCACTCGCAGCTTCGACGCGCAGATGGAATAGCGCACGGTTTCTGCATTCACCTTGAAATCAAGAGCAAGTAGAAAATTACTTTGGTCTCAAATCATTCTTGCAGAGTGAAACTCTTGAGTTCAGCTGAAGCAGCTTGCCCCCAAGAAAGAATGACTTTAGTTTTGTTTAGTTTAGTTATACAGCGCGGAAAGAGGCCATTCAGCCCACCGAGTCCGCGCCGACTAGCGATCCCCGCACACGAACACTATCCTGCACACTCTAGGGACAATTTGCTATTTTACTGAAGCCAATTAACCTACATACCTGTTCGTCTTTGGAGTATCGGAGGAAACACACGCGGGTCACGGGGGAACGTACAATTCCGTACGCACCGTAGTCAGAATCAAACCCAGGTCTCTGGCGCTGAAAGGCAGCAAATGTACCGCTGCGCCACCGTGCCGCCCATTTCAAGGTGACTTGTGTGTGGAGACACAAGAGATTGCAGATGCTGCAATTTTGAGCAAAAGGCAAAGTGCTGGAGGAACCCAGTGGCGGAGGCAGCATTTGGATTTGGCGATGTTCAGTTTGATGCGTCTAGGGCCGCGTGGATGCTTGATAAATTAAGGATATGAATATGTTTTGCTTATTGTGTAGTAATGTGGTACTTTTCATGGAGTTTTTTAACCTCTGGCTCAGGCAGCAAATGAAAGGTTAATGACCCTTTGGCGCGGCATGGTGTGGCAGCAGTAGAGCTGCTGCCTTACAGCGTCGGACACCCGGGTTCGATCCTGACCATGGCTGCTACCTGTACGGAAATTGGACGCTCTCTCCGTGACCATGTGGGTTTCCTCCGTGGGCTCCAGTTTCCTCCCACACTCCAAAGATGTGCAGGGTTGTAGGGTAATTTGGCTTCAGTAAACATTGTAAATTGTTCCTAGTGTGTAGGATAGTGCTAGTGTATGAGAATCGCTGGTCGGTGTGGATTTCTGTATCTCTAAACTAAACTAAGACCTGAATCACGAGCTCGTTCTCCTTCTCCACAGGCGCTGCCTGACTCGGGTATTTCCACCATTTGCTTTTTGTTTTTACTTTGTTCATTATTTACCTCCAGTCTCAGTAATCGGATTCTCTCCAGGGAGAGCTTGATGAGAATGAAGCAGTCATCTGGCAGGAAAACCTCCTCAATGTACTCCGAGATCTGAAAATTCACAACAACGACATTTAAACGGCTTGCTTCTTGTTACATATTTCATTCCAAACTCAGCAAAAGCGTTATAGTTCCAGCAGGACACAGTTTTTCCATTTTTATAAAACCAGCAGGACCCTTTATTTTAATCAGTCCTCGCAGTATCATGTTGCAGGTACAGTGGAGTTTATCTCCCTCTGCAGGTATCCGAACAATCTAACTGTGTCCTTGATTTCCCCCTTTTATAAGATACTAATTCAGATATCGCTGTGTATCAGGCAATAACCCTTCCGATGGCATTTTTAATGGTCAATCAACAGCCATTTCATTCAAGGCAAATTAAGATGTGCTGGTCTGTAAGTTAATTGCCACTAAAATTGCCCACTGTGTATAGGGGGTGGCTGCAAAAATGGGATTACAGAACTAGTGTGAATGGGTGATCGATGGTTGGTGTGGATTCGGTGGGCCGAAGGTCCTGTTTCCAAGTTGAATCTGTAAACTAAACTAAAAAAGAATGTTGTAAATAATGGCCTTACCAGTGAAACCAAGGTTTAGTAAATGAATAGAATTAAGTAGTATTTAAACAAGAGATACATAAAGCATTGATCAAGATTTGTAACGGTTAGCACTGTTTCATCAATCACAGATCAAATGTCTGAAGAAGGGTCTCGACCCGAAACGTCACCCATTCCTTCCTGTCCCGCTGAGTTACTCCAGCATTTTGTGTCTATCTACAGATCCCATGAATGTTGTTTGTAAGTGAAGATGAGGGAACAATCACTTTGTCCTGTGCAAATATCAAAGTGCGGGCAAAACTCAGCATCTGTGAGGGGGGACTGTACCAATGACGTATTCGGGTCGGGACCCTTCATTAGACTGATCAATTTGTCCTGCTACTAGGTCTGTTGACTTGACAAATAGTCCCACTGGTCGGGTATTGTTAATCCCCTGTCCCACGATGCGAGTTTACCCAAGAGCTCTCCCGAGTTTAAAAAAAAATCAAACTCGTGGTAAGTTCATCACGAGTATTTTTTTACTCTTGGACATTTTTCAGTGTTGAAAAAACTTCACGAGTTACTGCGTTTCCCAAGTACCTGCCGCTCGCATTACGAGCCGCTACGAGACATCCACGAGCTCCTACGGACCCGCTACGCACCCGATACGTACATTCTCCGAGTTCGAATCAAGGGAAAACTCGGGAGAACTCTTGAATTACCTCGTACAGTGGGACAGGGCCTTAAGGAAAATGGAACCATGAGATAAAATGGCTGGACTTACTCTGGACTTTGAGATTCTCTGCTGTTTGTGAAGGAAATCACTCGAATGAGGATTAAGGGGTTTGTTTAAATGTATAGAACACTCCTGGTTTACAGCAGTCAGATGACTTTCAGGTGCAATGCAGAGACATCTTCCAGTTTGGGAAGGTGTCACTGAAATGCTTCTTCCATTTGAAAACATTAGACTGCTGCACACTGGAGCTAGAACGCAGGGGTCCTTTGCGATTTAATCTTGACATTGTTTATAATACAACACACAAAGGTCACCTACTTCCCCGAGCAAAGTCTTTTCAATTCTTCCTTTCACCAGGCGGGCAAAGTCAGCATCGTCATCTTGAACAAGATGTGCCGTGATGATCGGGGTGCTGCAAGCAAAGTAGAACAATGACCGGTTAATTGTTGCCCCTGCTGATGTCTCGAAGAAAGAATTAGAAAAACAATTGTCGATGAGCTTGAAGCAGTTGTCACAGAAATGGATGGCACAGGCAGCAAATCATTCAGCCTAAAGAGTTTCAAGAAGGAACTGCAGATGCCGGAAAATCGAAGGTACACAATCGAAGGTACACAAAAATGCTGCAGAAACTCAGCGAGAAACTCTATGGAGCAAAGGAAATGCTGCTGCACCCGCTGAGTTTCTCCAGCATTTTTGTGTACATTCAGCCTACAGAGTTCAGTACAGGTTAGTTTATTGTCACGCGTACCGGTACAGCAAAAAGCTTTTGTTGCCTGCTATCCAGTCAGTTCGCGCAGGTGCAGTTGATGCAGGTGCAGGGTCCCAGTACAGCAAACCCAATAGTTCTCTTCCCTCAAACAAAGCAGGACCCAGCATGGGGGAACGCTGAGAGAATAAAAGGGGACCCGGCGTGCGAGACTCGCTGGGAAAAAACGGTGGACCTTTGTGGACTTTATGGAACACTTTGCAACATTGTCGGCACCCTGTATGTGGTGACTCTTTGCATACTTGAGCATGCAAAATAAAGAATCACACTGAGGCATCTCACATGTGACAGTAATGTGTCCAATGGGGCATTTCGGTTGACATGCACGGGTTGGGCTGAAGGGCCTCATTCTGTACCGTATGACTTCATGACTCATTTTCTAAATTTGGTTATAATGAGTATTAATATCCAGTGGATGTTAATATTACATTTTTTAATTCTTGCATTCAAAATTAGAACTCTAGATTACATGAGTAGGAAGGAACTGTCGATGCTGGGTGACATCGAATATAGATACAAAATGCTGGAGTAATTCAGCGGGACAGGCAGCATCTCTGGAGAGAAGGAATTGGTGATGTTTCGGGTTGAGACCCTGCTTCAGTCAAAGAAGGGTCTTGACCCAAAACGTCACCCATTCCATCTCTCTAGGGATGCTGCCAGTCTCGCTGAGTTACTCCAGCATTTTGTGTCTAACTACAGATTACAACTTGATCCAATAAAAAAATAACAGGGAGAGAAACATAACTGTAATTGAATTTACCTGATAGATTTTGATGCGTTGATGATTTCTTTTATTCTGGGTACGCCCAGTGTAATGTTCATGGAAGCTACACCAGCAAAGTGGAAGGTCTTCAGTGTCATCTGTGTGCCGGGCTCTCCAATACTCTGTGCACACAAGGCACCAACAGCAGAACCGGGCTCCATCTGGGCTCTGTAGGACATAAATATGCAGAAGATCAGGAAAATTCACACTTCCTCCATCCATCCATCCATCCATCTATCTCACACCTCCAGATTCAGAGGCAGTTTCGTCCCAGCTGTTATCAGGCAACTGAATCTTCCTACCACAATCAGAGCACAGTCCTGACCTACTATCTACCTTATGGGTCACCTTCAGCCTGTCATTGATCGACTTTACTGACTTTGGCTTCCACCAAATGTTATTCCCTTATTATATATCAATACACTCGATTTCAATCGTGTATTGTCTTTCCGTTGGTAGACAAAAGCGCTGGAGAAACTCAGCGGGTGCGGCAGCATCTATGGAGGGAAGGAAATAGGCAACGTTTCGGGCAGAAACCCTTGTCTTTCCGCTGACGGGTTAGCACACCAAAGGGTAAGAACCTCCCTACATCCAGCCCCCCTGCTGAGATTTCCTGGCATTTCTCTGGGGTCATCTCACTGTTTTTTTTCCATCCAAGTAGAATGATCCAGGATCCAATCAGAATTAAATGTAACTGTTGCAGGTTTTCTGAGGACAAACTGTTACGATAAGTTTACACTGATTTCACATCTCATAAGTGATAGGAGCAGAATTAGGCCCCGAGGCCCATCAAGTCCACTCCGCCATTCAATCATGGCTGATCTGTCTCTTCTTCTTAACCTCATTCTCCTGCCTTCTCCCCGACACCAGAACATCTGGTCTCATGAGTCATTTCAGATCTAAATCACAAACTGTTTGAAGAAGCTGTCCGAGTAGTCACACATTTGTACGCTTCTAATGATCCTCATCAAATTATTCCTTTCAAATGTAATTTTAATCGACTTTTGAATTGACAGCGGAAGCCGATTCCACCAACTCTTCAATGCAGGACCTTGATCTTGTACGTCAGAGCTTTGTGAATTAAAGAGTTCCTTCTTGTTCTCGAGTTTATTTTTGGAAGTCTTAGCTCTAGATCCACATCAGTGGAGCAACATTTCACAGTTTCAAACGCTTATTAAATCTTTCTTTCATCTGCTCTGCTCGAGAATATCCCTCGCCTTTTCATATTAAGTTTTTAATCTCTGCAGTGATCTATTATGAAAATTGCAATTAAATCTGTTTCCACCTCCCCTGCAGACAATTAATTGCTGTCATTCCTGTGTTATAGAATTCAACACAATTAAAAAGAAAGGCTATTTTCTAAAGACTGTTGCAACATCATAGATTTGTAGGCAATCTTTGTGCATTGTGCATGTGTAGATTCAAGATGAAGGGGAAAAGATTTAATAGGAATCTGAGGGGTAATTTTTTCATACAAAGGGTGGTGGGTGCATGGAACAAGCTGCCAGATGAGGTAGTTGAGGCTGGGACTATCCCAACTTTTCAGAAACAGTTAGACAGATATATGGATAGGACAGGTTTGGAGAGATATGGTCCAAGCGCAGGCAGGTGGGACTAATGTAACTGGGACATGTTGGTCGATGTGAGCAAGTTGGGCCGAAGGGCCTGTTTCCACACCGTATCACTCTAATTATACATGGTCCCTCTGCTGGTATTTGTCTTCACTTGTATTTATCCCTTAGAATGCCAGGATGCCAACTGTCTATCACAGCCCACAACCGTACTGCGATAGATCCATTCCAAGATCCAGCTGGTAAAACATCATAGAACACAAATAATTTCCATGCAACACAAGCTCGCCACTAGACAGATTAATTTAATTTAGACTTTAGAGATACAGTGCAGAAACCAGCCCTTTGTCCCACCAAGTCCACACCGACCAGCGATCACACTGCACACTAGCACTATCCTACACACACTAGGGACAATTTACAATTTTACAGAAGCCAATTAACCAACAAACCTGTACATCTTTGGAGTGGGAGGAAACCGGAGATCCTGGAGAAAACCCACGCGGTCACAGGGAGAACGTACAAACTCCATACAGACAGCACCCATAGTCAGGATCAAACCCGGGTTTCTGGCGCTGTGAGGTAGCAGCTCTACTGCTGTGCCATTGTGCCACCTTAAAGTTGACACGATTTTTCCAGGACTATAACCTTTATATAATTCTGAGCAAATATTAAAGCTTACAATAGAATGTCTTGTGCTGAAACCTCACCAAAGCTTTTGGTTCTAAATTAAGTCCCACCTTGGATGGCGGTCATATACCAAGGGAGTGCCACATTGTTTGAGATGTCATATTTTGGATGACTCATTAAACCAAGACCTCATCCGTTCTTTCATCCAGGCATTGAAGAATCCCAGGACACTACGTGACTATTTGAGGAGAGCAAACACCAGCCTTCGCCAACCCGCAGCCAACACCCAATTCCCAGCCTGCATTTATTCAATCATTAATATCCATGTCATCTTTCCAGTCACCTCCATTCATTTTAAATTTCTAGGTGTACTGTTCCCTACATCACACTTTCAAAGTAGTTGATTGCTCTAAAGAACACTGGGCCTGTGACCATGAAGGGAAAATGCAAGTGATTTTTCGACCTCTTTCTCAATTCCAAGCTTACTCATTAGCCAAGGGTGAATCTTAACACATTTTAATAAGAATGCTGACAAATAAAGTCCACTTGACAACAACTTGGATGTTCACTTGGATGATCAGCCATGATCATATTGAATGGCGGTGCAGGCTCGAAGGGCCGAATGGCCTACTCCTGCACCTATTTTCTATGTTTCTATGTCTAACATAGCATTAATGTGAGAGAGCCAAAGATTTAAAGGAGATATGCTCAGTAAGTTTTTTTCCCCACAGAGAGTGGTAGGTGCGTGGAAATTGCTGACAGGGATGGTGGTGTAGGCAGATATGATAGTTTCATTTAAGAGTCATTTTGGTGGGTAGACACAAAATGCTGGAGTAACTCAGCAGGACAAGCAGCATCTCTGGATAGAATGAATGGGTGGCGTTTCTGGTCAAGACCCTTCTTCAGACCCAAAATGTCTCGACCCGAAACATCACCCATTCCTTCTCTCCAGAGATGCTGCCTGTCCCGCTGAGTTACTCCAGCATTTTGTATCTACCTTCGATTTAAACCAGCATCTGCAGTTCTTTCCCAAACATCTAGTTAATTCAAACCTACTTTGCCTCGAGCAAAACCTTGAGTGTGAAGAAATCAATTCTATGTAAATGCGGCGTGAATCAAGCTTCCATACTATTGCATCGTAAATTTCAAGCAAAAATTATAATTTTATCGTTGATTGGATTTAAATTTCCAAATTCCCCAACTCTGGCCACAATAGAAAAGTAAAAATCGTCAGCACTGCATACACAATTAACTCCTTCTGGGGAATGACTATGTTAAGCCAGGAAATATCCTGTGCAGTGGGATGAAAAGCAAAGCCACATTGCATTAATAAAATGTGCTTCTGCATCAATACTATGGCCCCAGATTAAACACAGAGATGTTCTCCAAATGAAAAAAAATCTAAATGTCATTATGATTCTACACAAAGAATATCCTGAAAACAATATTGCTGGAATGAAACAATTTTGATATGGAATGTTAAAAATTGTTGACACATGCCTAAAATGGAACGTCAGATATCTCACCTCATGTATTTGTCTCTGCAGGTTTCTAGAAATTTATTTATTTGAGTAGGCGTTATTCGGTCCAATTGATACAGAACTCGAGGCTGAAAGAATAATGAGAGATTAGCACCAAAGGCTTTTGATTTTGAAAGCAATCCCAAAGGATCTAAAGTAAATATATTTTATGCAAGTTTATTAATGTTGTAAACATAATTCATATTAGTATTCACATTCAATAAATAACTAGATCAAAAGTCATCACATCTTATCTACAAATACACTCTACACACGTCAGAGAATGCATTACCTCGGTAGTTCCATTGTCATTAATGCCATATTTATCTCTGGTTTTCTTGATCTTATCTGAAAATTCCTTGATAAAATTTCTGATAGCCTAAAGAAAGCAATGTAGGAAGCAGAATAAAGTCAATTTAGAATTTTTTATAAGAAATCAAATTATTTATGATTGATGTAACGACGAATAACCTAATCAATTCCTCACTGATTATTTTACAGATCTATAATGTAGTTTGATATTTATCGGATGCTTGTGTCAAAATTTTATTTATTTCAAAGAGATCTCAAGATCGGATTAAAGTAAGGCTAGTCCTGGAAATTCAAACTTGTCATTAAGAAAAATATTCAAATTGAGAGCAAAGAATGGAATATGCTGCAATGCTAGTTCACAATTCAAATTAATAGGCAGTTCACGTACATTAGATGCATCACAATTAATCATCCGAGCCTGGTGTCACAACTAGGTTATTTCAAAGCACCGTGCCAAGTAAACATTCGAGATTTCATGCACTTGCAAACACCTGAAGACTCTCAGATATTATTTATTTCAACACTAATAATGAAAAGCTTGGATAGAGTGGATGTGGAGAGGATGTTTCCACCACTTGGAGAGTCTAGGACGAGAGGTCACAGCCTCAGAATTAAAGGACATTCCTTTAGGAAGGAGATGAGGAGGAATTTATTTAGTCAGAGGGTGGTGAATCTGTGGAATTCTTTGTCACAGAAGGCTGCGGAGGCAAAGTGAATGGATATTTCTAAGGCAGAGATAGATAGATTCTTGATTAGTATGGGTGTCAGGGGTTATGGGGAGAAGGCAGGAGAATGGGGTTAGGAGGGCGAGATAGATCAGCCATGATGAAATGGCGGAATAGATTTGATGTGCCAAATGACCTAATTCTGCTCCCATCACTTATGAACACACTCATCTGAGGTAGATAGTATCTAAGAAGGAACTGCAGATGCTGGAAAATCGAAGGTAGACAAAAGTGCTGAAGAAACTCAGCGGGTGCAGCAGCATAGATGGAGCGAAGGAAATAGGCAACGTTTCGTCCCGAAACATTGCCTATTTCCTTCGCTCCATAGATGCTGCTGCACCCGCTGAGTTTCTCCAGCACTGTTGTCTACCTGAGGTAGATAGTAGTTCAGGACTGCTCTCTGGTTGTGGTAGGATGATTCAGTTGCCTGATAACAGCTGGGAAGGAACTGTCCCTGAATCTGGTGTGCCCTTCCACACTTCTATGCCTTTTTGTCTGATGGCAGAGGGGAGAAGAGGGAGTGGCCAGGGTGCGACATGACCTTGATTATGTTGCTGGCCTTGCCGAGGCAGCGTGAGGTGTAGATGGAATCAATGGGTGAAAGTGTGACTGCACCACAGAAAGAGAGCAGAAATCATTGACAAATGTTTTCAGCGCTGATAACAATCTAGCAAAGGGCTGGCAATTACTGCCTGGTGACATGCGTTGTTAACAGATTGGGGAATAAGAGACAAGGTGGGAAGAGAATGTAGTATGATTGCTGGGATGTGTCAAGTGATGTTCATCTTACCACCATTTGGCGATATATTGCACAATATGTAATCCCTTTATCGTGTATCTCTACACTTTAAATGGCTCGATTGTAATCAAGTATTGTCTTTCCGCTGGTCGACAAAAATGCTGGAGAAACTCAGCGGGTGAGGCAGCATCTGTGGAGCGAAGGAAATAGGCGACGTTTCGGGTCGAAACCCTTCTTCAGACCTTTATCTTTCCGCTGACTGGATAGTACGCAACAAAAGCTTTTCACTGTACCTAACCATAAACTGAAGTCTGAAGGGTCTCGACTCGAAACGTCACCCATTCCTTCTCTCCAGAGATGCTGCCTGTCCCGCTGAGTTACACCAGCATTTTGTGTCTACCTTTGATTTAAACCAGCATCTGCAGTTCTTTCCTACACACTGACAATAAACTAAACTGAAATTCACTGGAGCCACGGTTGAGGTTTTGACCTCCAAACACACTGTTTATCCTTCGCTCCATAGATGCTGCTGCACCCGCTGAGTTTCTCCAGAATTTTTGTGTACCTACACTGTTTATCAAGCTGTGTTGGTGCTCTGAAGGCCACGATGAATGTCACCTACGTCCGCCTTTGCTAAACGGTTAGTTCAGTTTTAGTTTAGTTTATTGTACCGAGGTACAGAGAAAGACTCTTGTTGTGTGCTGACCAGTCAGCAGAAACACAATACGTGATTACAATCGGTGGCTTCGGAACGTGGGAAAGCGTTCAATTCCCGGGATGGCGGGACTGTCATATGCTGAGAGAATGAAATGGCTAGGCTTGTATACTCTGGAGTTTAGAAGGATGAGAGGGTATCTTATTGAAACTAATAATATAAGTTTATTAAGGGTTTAGACACGCTAGAGGCAGGAAACATGTTCCCGATGTTGGGGGAGTACAGAACCAGGGGTCACAGTTTAAGAATAAGGGGTAAGCCATTTAGAACGGAGACGAGGAAGCACTTTTTCTCACAGAGAGTTGTGAGTCTGTGGAATTCTCTGCCTCAGAGGGCGGTGGAGGTCGGTTCTCTGGATACTTTCAAGAGAGAGCTAGATAGGGCTCTTAAAGATAGCAGAGTCAGGGGATATGGGGAGAAGGCAGGAACGTGGTACTGATTGGGGATGATCAGCACATTGCATGGCGATGCTGGCTCGAAGGGCCGAATGGCCTACTTGTGCACCTATTGTCTATTGTCACATACTACAGGTCCTCATCATGGTCCTTTACAGTTGGTAGGTGCGCTGTACAGCAGGAGCTGGTGCTAGGAACAACTGTGCTTTGTGGATGTTAAGTGAGTGATCCAAAGCGTTTAACAGCTGTAAGCTTTTTGTTTTTCGATTTAAAGTGCTGTCAAATATGGAAGGGTTCAATTCTTCAAAATTTCCTTTTGTATTAATATTAAAATATTAAAAACAGTTAAAAATCTCAACCTTCAAGCTGAGCCTGTTAGGACATTTTAAGGTTCAGCACAGCAGTGAAACAACTGCACCAATACATGAATAGACATAAATATAAACATGCTGATATGAGGATTACAAGGTGTGAATTTGTAAATGATTTAATTAATTTTTGGCCAGATACAATGAACAATTAGCAGCAAAACCAATAATGGAGGCTTTTACAACAGTTCTTCGGGGAAAAAAACCACCCACATAATCATAACCATTACCTCAAAGAATTTCTCATAACTGATCCCAGTTAGAGCCTTTAGAAATGGGATAGATTAGTCAGTATGGAAAATAGAAGCAACAGGAGATAGAAGTTTCATTTCCATCAAAAATAAAATATGCTTGATGCGAGAATAAGTATTTTTGCTCACCTGCAGATATTCATTTTGACAGCACATGAACTCACTTCTCTTCATAATTGCCTCGGAAGTCAGTATCACTTCATTCTTACTCAGAGGCGGTTCATTGGGGGATGGATAGATGGCCTAGGAGTGAAGAAAAGCAAACGATATCAGGAGACACAGTCTCTCCCTTTGAAAGGTAAATTTAAAGTTTGATGCTTGCTCCTTTATATGAAATGGCGTATCTGTTCCATGGTTACTTTTATGTGATCAAACATTCCCATGAATAACCACATAAATGGGTTACCTCCAGGTAGAATAAGAGGTCATATGACAACAGTCTTGAAATGAAGATCTCACGGAAGCAACCATGTTATATTAGTTGACATGAAGATGGGTGTAGTCAATCTTGAGAGAACAAGGGCGGCACGGTGGTGCAGCGGTAGAGTTGCTGCCTTACAGCCAGACCTAGGTTCGATCCTGACTACGGGTGCTGTCTGCACCAAGTTTGTACGTTCTCCCCGTGGGTTTTCTCCGGGTGCTCGGTTTCCTCTCACACTCGAAAGACGTACAAGTTTGTAGGTTAACTGGAATTCTGTAAATGGTAAATTGTCCCTAATGTGCAGGGTAATGCTAGTTTAAGTAAGCAAGTACGTTTATTGGCAAAGTATTCACATACAAGGAATTTGCCTTGGTGCTCCGCCCAAGGAAAATGCTAGTTTATGGGGATTGCTGGTCGGCGCAGACTCAGAGGGACGAAGGACCCATTTCCGCACTGTATCTGTAAACTAAACAAAGTAAAGAACGTGTCACGGAGTTATCAAAAGACTCTCCTTACCCTAATGTTATCCAGAACGCGTTTAAACTCCAGTGGCTCATCCTTGCCTTCCATAGCTGCGGGATCCAAGCCATCTCCACCGTAGATAAACTGGATAATGTCACCTGTCGAGCTGCGAACCGTGAGGTCATACTGCGTGCAAAGATCCTCTAAAGATTTTACCAGACGCCTCTAGAAAGAAGCAAAACATGAGGAAAAAATATGGTTCAAATTGTACAAACCGCTAAATAAAATAATTCTTAATATTCTACTGTTCTCAGAAAACAAAGAGGAAGAAGATTGAACTTTATAGCCTTCCATCACAGTGAGGAATGTAGAATCCACTTATGTTTATGTTAACTTTTATGTGGTTGTGTGACTTGTTGCTTTTTCACTTGGTATGGCTGTATGGTAACTCAAATTTCACTGTCCCATTGACTTGGCCCCCACAGCTTTTTGCGGAAGTGAATTCAATTTGTGAATTCGATTACCCAATCTGTTATAATGCTAGGTAGACACAAAATGCTGGAGTAACTCAGTGGAACAAGCAGCATCACTGGAGAGAAAAAAATGGGTGACCATTTTTCAGAAGAAACATCACCCATTCCTTCTCTCCAGAGATGCTCCCTGTCCCGCTGAGTTACTCCAGCATTTTGTGTCTATCTTCGGTTTAAACTAGCATCTGCAGTTCTTTCCTACACATAATGCTGGGTATATTTTTGTTTTAAATATATGGGTGGGTTGCAAAAGGATGAAGTGGACAAAGAGAAACACAGGGCGAGGTCAAGTCTTTCATGGGGGCAAGGGTGGTGAAGTAATCTGGTGGACACGGTCTATTTCCATGCTGTATTTCTAAACTGAAAGATATATGAAACGCTGCTGTTACCTGCATGTACCCTGTTTCTGCCGTTTTGACTGCTGTATCGACCAAGCCCTCGCGACCAGCCATCGTGTGGAAGATGAATTCCGTAGGAGTTAAACCGGAATAGAAACTGTTTGCAACAAAACCCTTAGCTGCCGGAAGCTGCCACAAAGAAACAATTGTGAATATCATCAAAAGTTGTACAATTTGCAGAAGGTATAAAATTATTAGTAACAAATCTAAAGCCATATCATGATCACAGCTGTATAAATATTGGATTCAATATCCATTGGATGTGGAGAGGATGTTTCCACTAATGGAAGAGTCGAGGACCAGAGGTCATAAACTCAGAATAAAGGGACATTCCTTAGGAAGAAGATGAAGAGGAATTTCTTCAGTCAGATGGTGGCGGATCTGTGGAATTCATTGCCAGTCGGCTGTGGAGGGCAAGTCAATGGATATATTAAATGCAGGGATTGATAATTCTTGATTAATACAGGTGTCAGGGGTTATGGGGAGAAGACAGGGGATTGGGGTTGAGGGGGAGAGATAGATCAGCCATGATTAGACTTGTAGCCGGATGGCCTAATTCTGCTCCTATCACTTATGAAACTAAGCTCACCTTGGAATGCTTTTCAAAGTGAGGAAGAGATCTGTTCTCAAAGCCATCAGGAACTCGGGATCCACTAATAGCTTGCTGTCCCACGCAGGCAATCATCTGGGAGATGTTGATGAAGGAGCCTATTAAGGAAGCGTTCATTATATCACATTTAAAATATTATGACAGATTGAAGGGGAAAAGGCAGTATTTAATCCTAAAGGTTTGAAATTGCAGTTTAAATAGAACCCTAAAAATATACATAGCTGTCTAGGTACAGTGAGTGAACACAATACTCTAAATGTGGCCTTTTATATAACTACAACATGACCTCCCAACTTCTATACTCAATACTCTGACTGATGAAGGCATGTGGACAAGTTCATAAGACACAGGAGTAGAGTAACTAAAAAGGAAAATGTTACATTCATAGCTAAAATATTCAGGATTTTCTTTAAACATTGACTCAGGTGACATGCCGGATAAAACCTTCCTGTGAAATGGATTTCCACCCATGCGAAGATGTTGCCAGGACTCGAGGTTCTGAGCTGTAGAGGTTGAACATGCTGGGATTCCTTGGACCACAGGAGGATGAGGGGTGATCTTATAAAGGTGTATAAAATCAAGACAGGAATAGATCGGGTGGATGCTCAGTCTCTTGTCCAGAGTGGGGGAAATCAAGGACCAGAGGGCATAGGTTTAAGGTGAAGGGGGAAAGATTTAATAGGGTAACCTTTTCACATAAAGGGTGGTGGGTGTATGGAACAAATTGCCAGAGATAGTCGAGCCAGGGTCTATCGCAATGGTTAAGAAACAATTAGGCAGGTACATGGATAGGACAGGTTTAGAGGGATATGGGCCAAATACAGGCAGGTGGGGCTAGTGTAGATGGGGCATGTTGTTCGATGTGGGCAAGTTGGGCTGAAGGGTCCGTTTCCACACTGTAAGACTCCATGATGTACCTTTGCAATGTCATGCCTACATAAGACTATGACATACCATGAATGTCCCTTGCAACTTGAAGATGAGGACATTTCCCCCTTACCTTTTGAACCGCAGAGGGCCATGGTGAGTGGGCTGTTGCTTTTATCCAACTCCCTGAGGCAAGCACTACCGGCATGGTCTCGAATTACAGAGAGCTCCTTAAGAATCAAGGCCTGAACAAAGGAAAAAGATCAAATCTGTTCAACTAAAATATATATGTTCCTTTGTTCATTATCAACCACATAAGTGAAGGCACTAAACAAGGAAAAATTATCCTAATAGAAGTATAATGATCTGAGGTACATATTTTCATAGATTTATATTATGGCATGGGAAATTTGGCACAACATGATGTAGCTGTGCAAGTCGTTGGTGAGACCACACTTGGAGAACTGTGTGCAGTTCTGGTCACCAAGTTATAAGAAGGACATCACTAAGTTTGAAAGGATGCAAAAGATAGGCTGTTACCCAAGCTTGGAATTACAGTTGTAGGGAGAGGCTGGGTAGTCTGGGACTTTGTTTCTTGGGAGAGTAGGAGGTTGATGGGTGAGGTGTACAAAATCATGAGGGGGGTGGATAAAGTGAACACTCAGTCTTTTTCCCAGGGAGAAGATATCCAAAACTCATTATCATGTGTACCATGGTACAGTGAAAAGCTTTTGTTGTGTGCTCTGCAGTCAGCGGAAAGACAATACATGATTACAATCCAGCCACTTTCAGTGTATAGATACATGATAAGGGAATACATTTTAGTGCAAGGTAAAGCCAGCAAAGTCCGAACGAGGGTAGTCCGAGGGTCATCAATGAGGAAGATAGCAGTTCAAGACTGCTCTCTGGTTATGGTAGGATGGTTCAGTTGCCTGATAATAGCTGGGAAGAAACTGTCCCTGAATCTGGAGGTGTGCGTTTTCACACACCTGCACCTTTTGTCCGATTGAAGAGGGGAGAAGGAGTGGCCAGGATGCGACTCGTCCTTGATTATGCTCCCTCGGCAAGGCCAGCATAAACAAGCATAGAGGACATAGGCTTAAGGTAAGAAGGGAAAGAATGAAGAGGGACAGGTGCAACTTTCTCTCCGTATATCTGGGAAGAGCTGCCTGAGGAAACTGTAGAAGCAGACAGAATGACCACCTGCCAGAGAAAGATGGAGGGATGGGCACAATTGCAACATTTAAAAGGCATTTAACAGATATATATGGAAAGCAAGGATTAACAGGGATATGGGCAAAGGGGACGAGCCTGGCATAGACAAGGTGGGCCAAAGGGCCTGTCTTGTGCTGTGCAGCACTATGATCCCATGTGGTTTAGAACCAATTTCACAAAGCAGTTCCACCGAGAGAAATTCATAGCCTCCAATAACTCAGTAGGGATTTCTGAATAAAATGCCAGCCTCTGAAGTTGAGGTAACCAAACTATGAATCTTTTGAAAGACAATATTGTGTTAACTTCAACTTATGCAGATCGGAGGGGTATGGTTTCAGCTGCCTTCATTGTTTATATTGAATACCAAATAGGCAACAGATAACAGTCAGTATCTATTTTGAGTACTGGAAATGATTAGCTATAGGACCATGAATTTCAATCTAATTAACTCAACATCAATAACACACAAATCAATAAGTATAAAACCTAAATCAATGCTTTAACAGTTCACGGCTACTTAATGAGTTGCTATTCCTTCTTAATTTCATTTTATAGACTAACTCTTAAAAACAAATCCTGAATGTTTATCGATAAATTGACATGAAGGTTTTGTTAAATAATTCTCACGCAAAAGTTTCAGGAGTTTTGATAACAAGGCTCTCTGGATAAAAGACAATTTTAGATCCAGCATTATTTAATGAGAAAAGGCTAATTAATGATCGGGTAGTTAAAGGACCTTCAGGAAACAGTGTTAATTATATGAAAAGGTTTCACATATAATCCTTTTTAAAATGTTTTAGTTCAAACTTAACTTTGAATGACGTGGACGATAGATTAGGAAATTACATTAACTGATGTGAAAGTAAACAAGCAATGAGAGGCTATACTGAGGCGATATTGGTAAAACTAGAAATAACAAGGGTGTAAGCACTCTAATGAGATTGTACTACAGACCCCTCCATAACAAGCGGGAGATAATGGAACAGATATGTAGACAGATTACCAAAATATGCCAAAACAACAGGGTAGAACAATCAATTAGGAAGATAAACAGCAATGTTTTTACAAAACGCTTCTAATACAAGTTTTCTCTAAATATTTAAGGAGCTGGTGAGATCGCTCCAAGCATGTCTGGTGACTCTACCCACCCAAGAAAGGAAACAATTGCCATACTCTCGACTTTAGAAGAATGTGTAATGATTTCATAGAAACATACAAAATTCTTATGGGGTTTGACAGGGTAAATGCAGAGTTGATATTTCCTTTCGCAAGTCTCAAACTAAGAGTCTGTTCCTTCTGGAGTGAGATAAGAAATTTGTGAATCTGCTTAATTCTCCACCCGATTGTTGGGAATGACTGGGCTAGACAGACTTTTGGATATTAAGAGATTCAATGAATACTAGGTTAGTGTAAGTAAGTAGAATTGTGATAAAAGATCACTCGGAGCTTATTGAAAACAAACTTACATAGGGAAAATTCAAGGGCCAAGCGGTGATATAGTGCATTACTATTTCAATTTATTTTGCTTTTATAAATCTACCCTACTGTCAGTTTTGTTATGAAATGAAGCCAGCCAACTTCCTTAACAACTGCATATTCACTAGAGAGATTTCAGCTAAAAAGATACATGTTGGGGAAAAACAGCATGTAAATTACTTTAGACACCAATTTCTGGAAGACATACTTCTTCATTAAACTTCACACTCATTCTGTTTTATAATGTAGGCATCAATTCATTTGGTCTCTCATAGGAATCACCATCTTATTCTTAAAAGGAATGAACTGTTCATGAAATGAATAACCAGGGAAAAGTGTGGAAAGTTTTTTTTTAATAGCCCTGTCCCACGGTACGATTTCATACCAAGAGCTCTCCCGAGTTTAAAAAAAGTCAAACTTGTGGTAAGCACGGAGAATGAACGTAGCGGGTACGTCGGAGCTCGGGGACGTCTCTTAGCGGCTCGTAACGCTAACGGCAGGTACTCGGGAAGACTCGCTAATGGCAGGTAAGCATGGGAAGACTCGTGAAGATTTTTCAACATGTTGAAAAATGTCCACGAGAGCCCCGAGTACCGACGAGTGGCCATTACTGTAAATCTTCGAGTTCGAATCAGGGCAAACTCGGGAGAGCTCTTGGAATGAACTTGTACCGTGGGACAGGGTTTTAACTTTGCAAGTTTTCGGTATCTCCTTACTTCCAATGTTTCTTCTGCTGTACATCCAGGCTGCTGTTGAAGTTTGCCTGTATTGAGGGCTTCAATGAATTCATCACATTTCCTGTAGCCAGCATCAAGCAGCTCCTGCTTGGCTTTCAGTAGTCCCCGCCCTGGTGTCACATCGCCAATACCAATGGAAAATCCCCGATTGGCTATGTTTTAAATAAACAAACATATGAGAGGAAAATTAGGCATTTAGAGTCATCCAACATTGAAACAGGTCCTTCGACCCGCTTGCCCATGTCGATTAAGACTTCCCATCCACACTAGTCCTGACCCGAAACGTCACCTCTCCATTTTCTCCAGAAATGCTGCCTGACCCGCTGAGTTATTCCAGCATTTTGTGTCTATCTTTTGTGAATTGTATTGCTGGCAAATAGAATGTTAAAATAATCAATTGTATAATTTCATCATGTATTCAGATAAGTTACTCACAAAGGTAGACGGGAGCCAGGCGAGCAAGGCGAGACATTGCATCTGCTGCTGCCATCTGTCCCCAGTCTCTCAGTAAGATGTAGAAGATATTGTTCTTGGATCCTGAGCCCAGAGTTCCTTTATCCAGGCTCCCAACCATCAGCTCACTGTTCTGGATGACGACAACTGCAAAATGACAACATTTGCACTCATGAAATAAGGTAAAACGTCGTTGCGTTTGGATAGAAGGACTGGTAACTACAGAAGACCTAATGTTGTACATGACGTTTATATAACTAACTAGTCAGGGGCCTTTCTGAACAAGGATCAAGAGTCAAGTCAGGAGTGTATAAATGTGCCAAAAACACAACTATGAACTTCTTACTTGCATCAATTTTTCATATCTTCATAAGTGATAGGAGCAGAATTAGGCCATTCAACCCATCGTCTACACCATTCAATCAAGGCTGATCTATCCTTCCCTCTCAACCCCATTCTCCTGCCTTCTCCCCATAACCCCTAACACCCGTACTAATCAAGAATCTATCTATCTCTGCCTTAAAAATATCCATTGACTTGGCCTCCACAGCCTTTTGTTGCAATGAATTCCACAGATTCACCACCCTATGACTAAATAAATTTTAAATTGGTTCCATATCAAATATAAAGGAAATATTAGCAAAAAGATTAAAAGGGTGCATGAATATTGCAACTAATTAATTTTATTTGAATTTTCCATGGACTAGTCCTGTATTGTATGCCCTGTATCGTAGAGTCTACTCTGATACCCACAGACCCAATGAGATACCAGACAGGAAGGATATATATATATATATATATATATAATGCCTGTGTTCCACTGAGTTCAAAATTCAATTATACAATGAATGCTGTACAATGAAATGTCAAGCTATGCAGATAGCCATTACTACAAGTTTAATTTGAAGCCAGCCTGACTGACACCAAATCTGCACCAAATTTGGACCCATTGGTAACAAAAGTACCTCCCATAAAACCAATCATTTTTGAGACTATAATATAGTTTAGTTTAGTTTACTTTAGAGATACAGCGTGGTAACTGGCCCTTCGGCCCACTGGGTCCGCGTCGACCAGCGACCCCCACACATTAACACCATCCTACACCCACTAGGGACATTTTTTTACATTTACCAAACCAATTAACCTACAAACCTGTACGTCTTTCGAGTGAGGGTGAAAACCGAAGATCTCGGAAAAAACCCACGCAGGTCACGGGGAGAACGTACAAACTCCGTCCAGATAGCACCCGTAGTCAGGATCGAACCCGGGTCTCTGGCGCTGCTTTCGCTGTAAGGCAGCGACTCTACCGCTGCGCCACTGTGTGAGATTGAATTTGTTTCAATCTTGCCATTCCGATCTGATGATTTGATGACTTACAGGAGTCATTGAAGCAGAGGTCTTCGCCTTTTCCACAGTACTGCTTCCCCTTGGTGCGCAGGTTGGCATTAATAGGACAGTCTTTGTTTGGTTTGAGAATGAGACTGAAAATCTGCTTCCCTGTCCACAGTGTGACGGGCTGTGAAGGAGACAGTCTGATATTATCCTGCACGTTAGCACACACACCAAGCCCAGCTCTCGACTGCCAAGATGGATTTACAAATTAACATTTAATTCTTTATCACCGCAGTCATAAAACAATCATAACAGAATCAGATTTGTGCAATGCACCTGAATTAATTCATTTGTGGGATGACTGGCATGCAGTATGTATTTGGCTATATAGTATAATACCTATAATACCTGGAACTCCCTGCCACAGAGGGTAGTCGAGGCCAGTTCATTGGCTATATTTAAGAGGGAGTTAGATGTGGCCCTTGTGGCTAAGGGGATCAGAGGGTATGGAGAGAAGGCAGGTACGGGATACTGAGTTGGATGATCAGCCATGATCATATTGAATGGCGGTGCAGGCTCGAAGGGCCGAATGGCCTACTCCTGCACCTAATTTCTATGTTTCTATAACAAAAAGTCTGTGGAATTCTCTGCCTCAGAGGGCGGTGGAGGCAGGTTCTCTGGATGGTTTCAAGAGAGAGCTAGATAGGGCTCTTAAAAATAGCGGATATGGGGAGAAGGCAGGAACGGGGTACTGATTGGGGATGATCAGCCACGATCGTATTGAATGGCGGTGCTGGCTCGAAGGGCCGAATGGCCTCCTCCTGCACCTATTGTCTATTGTCTACATCTGTTTGCCCATACTACAATATATAATCTAAGAATGTAACTGTAAATACTAACTGTGCTGTAAAACTTCAGGCCACTTAATGTGTTTAACAGTTTAAATGAGGCAATGAAAACTGTTTGGTCGCTTTTACCTACCTACCTGAGAATCCCATACACTTATAAAATGTTCTTCGAAAACAACACATTTTCTATGGAGTCGAGGTACAGTTGGATTTTAACTCGACCAACTGCATTTCTCCAAGTGTAAAGTGGGAAGCTGGAAGGCATTGCCTGCTGATGCGGAGACAGGTTCTGTGTCGTTATCAAGAGAGAATTGGATAAATATATGAAGAAAGATTGGCCAGGCTACAGGGAAGGCGCTGAGTGTGGACATGATCAGTGTGGCCTTCATCTATGCTGCACCTATTCTGTGATTGTGCCCAATACAAAATAACCCTAATATGTAGTCGTTGAACCATCTTAAGAACTAACACACAAAGGACAACCCTATTCAAGCGCCCAGCTTATTTTCTACATCCCAAGATGAATCAGTTCAGTATCTTTAATGTGATACCTTCACGATTGCAGGGTGTGGAAGACTAATTTTGATTCGTTCATCTTTCCCTGCGAGAATGGAGGCAACAATCTGACATGTCTTTGCTCTGTCAAAGAAAGTGTCCTTCATCGTAAGTAGATAGGCACCTACACAGACAAGAAGGAAATTGGTTTTTTAAAAGGGCATCTTCATAGCTGCTAAGTACCGAGCCATTTAATGACACCGTTGGCTACACTACAGTGAATATCGGCAGTATTTCCAAATTTAGTTTAGTTTAGAGATACTACGTGGAAACAGGACCTTCGGCCCACTGAGTCCATGCCGACCAACTATCACTCGTACACTAGTTCTATCCTACACACGAGGGCCAATTAACCTACAAACCTGCACCTCTTTCGAATGTGGGAGGAAACCGGAGCACCCAGAGAAATCCCACAGTGAGAACGTGCAAACTCCATACAGACAGCACCCGTAGTCAGGATCGAACCCGGGGTCTCTGGTGCTGTAAGGCAGCAATTACACGCCTGCACACACTGCCACCCTATTGAATAGAGATATTTTTTACAAACATCAAATTCCTGAATTGAATTATCCATTATTAGAATAGCATGGATGGCCAATTCCCAGAAACATTAGGTTGGGGAGGGAGAAAAATGCAATCTTCTGCTAGTCTTAATGTGCTCTACAGTTAAGGCTAGACTCAAAATGCCAACCAAGTACTGGAAATCAGAAAATACTTTGGAAAAGATTGTTACCATTGTTTCAGATCACTGCCATGCTTGATTCAAGATCAACTTGAAATTGATAATGGAAACCATGTTAGATTAATTTCTGCATTTGTTCACAAAAGGAAAAGTGCGCCATGTTTGAACATTTTCTAGTCATCTCTACCGAAACAAAGACAGACTGAGAAACTGACTTTGTTACCATTCAATAACTTCGGTGTTCTTTCTCTTCCGAATCAGATAACAATGAAAATATTAAAAAATAACACCCCAACACAGAAAATTTGATAATTAAGGATTAAATTGTTAAGAATTAACCATTTAAAAAAAGATATAATTAATATGCTAATAGAATTTTTTTTAAATATAACACAAATTTGATTACTATGGATCATAGCAAATTGCATTATACGACCACTCAAAAATAAATAAAGTTGTAAGTCTACTCAAAAGGAGTTTAAACAAACAAAAAAATAAAATATATACAGCTGTCCTGAGTTAACCTCTGGTAAATATGTAGAGAACATAAATCCTGAAACCAAATCTTCGAGTGTAGTATTTCCATTGGTCTGAGATCTGTCTCAGACTTTAACACAAAAACGCTCAACTTTACTTCACCTGTTAAAAAGTCTTGGATCGCTGCAATTAGCGGCTCGCCATTTCTCGGAGTTACCAAGTTTGCTTTTGTCTAAAGAGAAAAGAAATTCACTGATGAACTATGCACCAGAACATCTTGACTGGTTCAGATTGACACATAGTGAGCAAAATTAATCGATAAATATTACAACTCAATAAAGTTATGGTTAACAATGCAGTAACTAATCTAAAAGATGTAAAGTAAAATAACAAAGGTTAGGACGTTTCATCTCTTGCTTCAAAGGCAGTTACAATGACAGGTGAAAGCCACTTTAATGACTGGAGTTTCCCACCTTGCTAGCTTCAGCCAGGTATGTTATTCTTAATTGGCGTAAAAAACAGGGTACAGAAAAGATCCCTTTTATTAAGACACTTCCTTTCACAGAGAGTTAGATAAGTCAATCTTGATGTAAGTGCACTTGTAGCATATCCCAGATCACTGCCCAATCATGCATTCTAAATTACAAATCCCAACCATTTTTATTATTCCAGTTGCCGAGATACGACTATATTCTAAATTTAAACATGCCGACCATTCCCAATCCATGACAATGGTTGGGTACAGCATCTGTAGAAGTTGAAGAAAATATTTCACTTTCTCCATCGCTATTTATTTAGCCATTTGTGGGGTTGCATGGAGGACATGTCGCCTGTATGGCCGTGAGTAGTCGCCCAAAGAGTCGTACCTTTTTCTGGTCGCCGCTGGATTTTCAACATGTTGAAAATTTTCGGCGACCTGCCGCGAGTATGACGGGTGCCGGCAAGTCGCCGAAAAAAATCGGGTAAGTGGGACAGGCCCTTTACAACTCCCCATGTTAAATTAAAATCAGGAGTAATACATGTCAAATTCCTAAAGTACTGTCAGAAAAGAGTAAAAATGGCAATTAAATCACACCTACCCCCATAAGGATAAGCGCTTCTGCCTTGGCCTCCTCAGTTTGAGGAAGGTGGAGGTTCATTTCATCCCCATCAAAGTCTGCATTATATGGTGTGCAAACGCATTCATTGAACCTGAATGTACGGTGTGGTTTTACCACGGCCTGAGATTGACAACAGAATAAATAAAAAGGCTAAATTAATTGCTGTTACACATTCTTTTATCTTGTCAGCCTCTACATTTATCATTTCTTGCTACAGATTAGCCTTGCTTTTTTCTCTTACATTTTTCACGTCTTGAAGATATGTCAAAACAATGAATAGCACAACATGCTAGCGTGGTTTTAAATTACACATTTATCTAATTATTTTTCCAGTATCATATTCAATTAGCTGATGTGAAAGCTTTATTCATCTTACATAGTACAATTATACACCCATAATTGGACAACCCAGAATATGAATAATCCACTCTTCACAGCAGTTCATGTTTTACAAAATGCTTACTATGTGGGCCATGATGCTCAGTTTATGCAGCGATGGCTGCCTATTGAACAGCACTATATCTCCATCAATTAGATGTCTTTCCACGATGTCACCATATTTCAGTTCCTGTGCCATCTTCTCCCTGTTTCCATATCTTAGGAACCTGTTTACAAGAAGACAAAATAAGACAAAGTGCAGTTCCTGCCTACACATTGTCTGCTCCACAGCAAAATATCCTCAAGGTATGCCTGCTTTGAAGTTCTCCTCTCTGTGATGAGAGTTTTACAACATCCTCTCTCGCTGCTCCCTCTCTGTGATTCCTCCGACTCTCCGATTCATTTATTTGTTCTATATCTCTCTATATCACCGTCTATATCTGCCTCTTCCCTTTCCCCTGACTCTCAGTGTGAAGATGGGTCTCAACCCTATTCCTTTTCTCCAGAGATGCCGCCTGACCCGCTAAATTTTACTCCAGCTTTTTGTGCCTATCTTCAAATGAAATTACAACAGCGCCGGAGAACCGGGTTCGATCCTGACTACGGGAGCGGTGCGGAGTTTGTATAACCATCAACATGAATGATTTACTGCACCTAAAATAAATTAACAATATTTCAAATTGCATTGGAAATAGTAAACAAAAAAAATTCCTTCCTCTATACATAAAACTAAAAGTAAGTTTTTACCTCTTCAGATTAGTGTGCCGCTGCTGAATGAAGTTAGCCCCTGGATGGACTTCAGGTCCGCTACACACAAGTTTTCGCAATAGTTCCAGATTGGCCTTTGTCACCTGCAGTAAAAATAAAGTTTATGTGTAGTACCAGGTACTTTAGTGGGATAGTCGGCCACTAAACCCTCCCCCACCTGGTTTGCCAGGTGAGGAGGGGGCTGTGGACCCCCAGCAGGACCAAAAACAAGACCTGTCAAAGGGCGGATGGGCTTCTAGCGAGCCAACGGCCATCCACACTTCAGTAGAAGTTGCGATCACTGTCGTACACGGCATTGTAAGAAATGATGATAAAGCACACACACACACACACCAAATCCTGTACATCCAGCGGCGGAAGTCGGCAGGAACTGGAGGACAGAGATGCGTGGTGCATCCGTCACCGTTCCTGTCGGAAACCAGCACCACTGCGTCGCTAATGTTTTCAATGATGATGAATGAATGAACAGGTACTTTCCATATCAAGTAAAGAAGTGTGCCTTAAAAGGAGAACTCACCCTTTCGGGGTAGGTCAGGATCTTGGCCACATACACTGGGACTGCTACTTCATCTATTCGCAGATTGGGATCAGGAGAAATCACAGTCCTGCTGGAGAAATCCACGCGTTTCCCAGACAGATTCCCTCGAAATCGACCTAAAGATTTTTTCGAATGGAGAATTAGTTTCACTATGTCAAATACTGTACCCCAGGTTATAAATGCCCGCCTCCAGTAAAGCCCGTATGTAGTAGTAGTGTTTGGGATGCTGATGGGATCGACTTGCCAGCTACCGTGAGACTGCATTCCCACCTGCAGATGGTCCAGATTATGAACAGTACACAGGTACAATTCCCCACGCTGAGAAGGACCTGTGCATACATTGTTGTTTTGGATCAGCCTCTGATCTCAAACAGTTTGCAGTTACATTTTGTGCTATAATAAGGGGATTCAGACAGAATTAAATGTAATGATGATGTGGAGATGGTGTTGCAAGAACTTAACGTCACAGGAGCTGAAGTTTCTGAGCGAAAAGAAATAAATATTTTCTTTCCCCAATTCATGTGTTGTGGGAAAATAAAACCTTTCTGCTTAATGCCTTCCCAATGTACTGGACATGTTCATGATTTCAATCATTTCCAAGGGATCAACATCCTGAATTAACTGTGTAGGAAGCAACTGCAGATATTGGTTTACCCTGAAGATATGACACAAAATGCTGCTAGACAAAAATGCTGGAGAAACTCAGCGGGTGAGGCAGCATCTATGGAGCGAAGGAATAGGCGACGTATCGGGTCGAGACCCTTCCTCAGACTGATGTGGGGGGGGGGGGGGGGGGGGGGGGGCTAATTTCACACGACAGGATTAGGTGGGCAACAGATCCCAGAGTTCTGTCATTAGGCTGCAGTAGCTTTGTTGCTTGGGTTTCTTGTTTTTACTTTCTCCCAGTGGGAAGACGATGCCATCCACAAGACACAAGAAACTGCAGCTCTTGAGGGGAAAAACACAAAGCGCTGGTGGAACTCAGCAGATCAAGCATCATCCGTGGAGCAAAACGGAGCGACGATGTTTCAGGTCAAGACGCTTCTTCAGACCGATCATAGTAGGAACCCACCCCCACTCACCTGTATCCACCTATCACATGCCAGACTTTGTCCCAACCCCAGCTCTCTTGCCCCTGAAGAAGAAATCTGAAGAAAGGCCCTGACCTGAAATATCAAGTCAAGTCAAGTTTATTCGTCACATACACATACGAGATGTGCAGTGAAATGAAAAGTGGCAATGCTCGCGGACTTTGTGCAAAAAGACAACAAACAAACAACCAAACAAACTATTTGTTTAAGAAGGAACTGCAGATGCTGGAAAATCGAAGGTACACAAAAAAGCTGGAGAAACTCAGCGGGTGCAGCAGCATCTATGGAGCGAAGGAAATAGGCAACGTTTCGGGCCGAAACCCTTCTTCAGACGGGTTTCTGAAGAAGGGTTTCGGCCCGAAACGTTGCCTATTTCCTTCGCTCCATAGATGCTGCTGCACCCGCTGAGTTTCTCCAGCATTTTTGTCTACCTGAAATGTCACTTGTCCATTTCCATCCACATATGAGGAAAGCGGGCCATGATGGTTGGCATATACTGTACATGTTAGGCTGAAGGGCCTGCTCCTGCACTGTACTGTTCCATGCTCTACATTAATAGGGGGGGTGGGGGGGTCAAGGAAAGAGCGTTCACGTCGCGGCCCAGTTTTCACCAATCTTTCCACCACCACGCACGCACGCACAAGACAGACACCATTGTATGCAGATGCCGAGAAGTGTCTTCAACTCTGGTTGAACTACTAATCTTGTATGTGGACTCGATAATAATAAGATTAATAGGGGAAGAGTTACAATGACGATTCTTTGACCCGGGTGTTGCTAGCATTTTCTGTGCGCATTTAACCAGAAAGATGTTCAGTGCAATTAAAACAAAAACAACTTACCCTGTTTTCCTTTCAGTCTCTGTACAAATCCCCTGGTCCATTTCTTTGGTGCCATGTTGAGAGGAATGCCAGAAAGCTCACTATTCATATACAGTGCACACTGTAATTGTAAGAAGTCCCAGTCTTCCATGATCATTTGTGTCTTCGCTCCAGACATGCGATGCTGAAGAGACAAGAGACCATTATCCAATTCTGTGCCTTGAAAGTAGAATCTATTCACGTTTTAAATAGTCAACACTTATTTCTCTTTCATCCCCACATTCCCATGATCAAGTTTTTGATCCAAGTGCTTTCTATTCAATTCTACTGTAGACAAAAAGACCTAGGTGCAAATAAAATCACTAGTCCAATCAACATTACATTATCTGTGTCCTGCTGATTATTTCCCCTTGTTGTAACTCACACATATTTTGCTCAAAGTGTGTTCTCAACTGCTTCCTGATATTAACCACAACATTCTCCGCAGTCCATGTTTCCACAATCGCTTTCTTCCACTTTAAAACCAGCACTCGCCACTTCCACCACCTTACCCCATAAGGTAGGGACCCTTTGTCACCTTCCCCTCAACTAACAATGAACCATTCTACAGTTCCTTAATCATCGTCTGCTTTAATTTGTTGTTTTCACACCTTACCCTTCCATATATCTAGTTATATAATGGATAGGGGTGATAGGCGACGTTTCAGGTTGGGAACCTTCTTCAAATGACCTGTACCTTCCCCTTTGCTCTTTGTATTGTACTCGAGTTTGAACTGATTGTACCTATGTGTGGTACATATGATCTGTTTGGATAGCATGTAAAACAAGGCTGTTCACTGTACCTCGGTACGTGACAATAAGCAATCTAAAGTTAAGATTTTGCTGCTTATTGCTAAGACCCAGAGCTGTACTGATTACTGAGGTTGAAGCACCGGTGAATTGACGTTAGTTTTACACTGATGAACATGGAATATATAATTTCAAAAGTGATAGGAGCAGAATTAGGCCATTCGGCCCATCAAGTCTACCCCGCCATTCAATCATGGCTGATCTACCTTTCCCTCCTAACCCCATTCCCATAACCTCCGACACCTATACTAATCCAGAATCTATCTATCTCTGCCTTAAATATATCCATTGACTTGGCCTCCACAGACTTCTGTGGCAAAGAATTCCACAGATTCACCACCCTCTGAATCATTCGTTATTTAATTACACTCATTGTTTCTAACTCAAGTTAAAGAAACGTAACCGAACCTTTTTAATTACGTCGTTTAAGAAGATGATTTCCGTCAGTTTCATGGTGAGGTCGTCTTCGTTGGTGCCTGATTTCAAGTCGCTGACTACTGAGGGGCGAATGCAAAGTGGTGGGACTAATAACCGAGTGAGCACCAGGTCTGCAGGCTTCCCTGCCTCCAGGTTCATGAGAAGCAGCGGGACATCTTCAGAGGGAATTCTTTTGAATATATTTAACACCACAAGGGGGTTGAGATTCTCCTGCAAGATAAAGTACGTTGTAAAGACACATTTTTGTTAGATTGCAGTGCATATAATCAATGCTGCCATTTTCGCCACCTCCAACATGACCCCACCACTCGCCACATCTTCCCATCTCCCTCCCTGTCTGCTTTCCGCAAAGACTGCTCCCTCCGTAATTCCCTGGTCAATTCTTCCCTTCCCACCCGTACCACCCCCTCCCCGGGTACTTTCCCTTGCAGCCGCAAGAGATGCTACACTTGTCGCTTTATCTCCCCCCTCGACTCCATTCAAGGACCCAAGGAGTCGTTCCAGGTGCGACAGAGGTTCACCTGCACCTCCTCCAACCTCATCTATTGCATCCGCTGCTCTAGATGTCAACTGCTCTACATCGGTGAGACCAAGCGTAGGCTTGGCGATCGTTTCGCCGAACATGATAAAGATACATGATAATGATAAAAGTAAAGATTTAGGCGCGGTGCAGCGGCGCAGTTTTAGAGTCGCCGCCTCACAGCGCCGGTGTTCGATCCCGACTACGGAGTTTTACGTTCTCATGGTGACCTGCGTGGATTTTCTCCCGATGCTCCGGTTTACACCCACGCTCCAATGATGTACAGGTTTGAAGGATAATTGGCTTTGGTAAAAATTGTAAATTGTCCCTAGTGTGTAGAATAGTGTTTGTGTACGGGGATCGCTGGTCGGCGCGGACTCGGTGGAACGAAGCGCCTGTTTATGTGCTGCATCTCTGAACTAAACTAAAATATTAAAGCAATCACATCGGTAAGCAAAGGTAGACAAAAAATGCTGGAGGAACTCAGCGGGTGAGGCAGCATCTATGTAGAGAAGGAATAGACGACGTTTCACCCGCTGAGTTCCTCCAGCATTATTTGTCTACCTTCGATTTTTCCAGCATCTGCAGTTCCTTCTTAAATATCGGTAAGCAACTTTGCAGCAAATACCCAATGTTACTTACAAATAATCAAAATGACTGATGCCTAACGCATTAATAAGATGGATATGTGGTTTAAGCTTATTCTAATGTTCTATTTATTAAGAAGCAGTTTTAGAGGTGGCGCCACCATATTTCTAAAATTATTTGATAAAGCAATCATTCAGTCAATGGAATTAAATGTAATTCTGCGAAGAGTGAAGAATATATCCAATAATATTCAACATTACTAACCTGTGCTCTGCCCAGCAAAGCCTCCATCTCTTTGTTATGTTCAATGGCTATATCGAAGGACTGGAGGAAATCGGACACCACAGGATCCATTACTTTCTTATTGGTCTTGTACTTTTCATGAATAATTTTCAGCAAACCACATTTTTTCACAGGACCTATTTAAAACAAAGCATCGGCACTTAACTTGACGAAAGCTAACTACACTGAAGTAATTAAAAAAGTGATTATTCATTATTTGATACGAATATAATTAAAAAGATTGTACAATGCTTTCATCGTACTGCAGAAGTCCCCCCAAGATGGCTAGCTTACTTTCATTTTTCATCTTTTCGCTCCTTATTGCTTTTTTAGTTGTTTTTTAAAACCTTTGCAGTCCTCTGCCATAGTATATGCCTTCTCTGCCATATAATCTTTGCCATATTATATGCCTTCTCTGTTGCTTCTGTGCTGTTTTTGAATAGTGTCATTTAGAGGTACAGCATGCAAACAGGCCCTTCGGCCCACCAAGTCCACGCTGATCATCAATCACCCATACACACAAGGTCTTTGTTATTCCACTTTCGCATCCACTCCCTACACTCTGGGGCCAATTTACAGAGGCCATTTAACCAATAAAACCACACATCCTTGGAATGTGGGAAGAAACTGAATCCATGCAGTCAGGGCTGTCTTAACAACATTATAGGCCCCCAGGCAAAGCAGTGCCCTGGGGCCCCTGCACTTCCAGTTTATTTGCGCCGAATCAAATATGCCGTCAAGTACTTGCGATGTTCTTCTCCGTTTTCATGTTCTACAATAACATTCAACAATACATAGATGAGCGTGGGGCCCCGGGCAACCACCCAGCGTGCACATGCATTAAGACGGCCCTGCATGCGGTCACATGGAGAACATGCAAACTCCACACAGACAACACCCGAGGTCAGGATCAAACCCACGTCTCAGGTGCTGTGAGACAGCAGCAACCAGCTGTGCCATTGTGCTGTCCGTTACTAGGTATATTTTTTCATAATCGGCTTTTACCATTAAACGCTCCACAAAATAGACATATAGTCTTCTTTCTACATTTTTCAGAGATTTTCTTTTTCATGCTCCTTTTCTGAAGATAGGTTAAGCCAGGCTTTTTCAAAGCATCCAGAAACAGTTTCCTTTCGTCTGTAGACAGCATGACACGGGAACATATTTTGCAGATCATCTGGGGAAAAAGACAGAAAGGTGGAAGAAGCCCATGAACATTACAATAAAATCATTAAGATGAATATTACTTTTAAATTACTTTTAAATCAAAATAATAATACTTAAAAAAAACTTTTTTTCCTCTTGTTTATTATATTGTTTACAGTGTACTATGTTTACATAGTACATTGTGCTGCTGCTAATTAAGAATGTCATTGTTCTATCTGGGACACATGACAATAAAACACTCTTGACATTCAGTACACTTGCATATCAGTCGCCATAATGCAGTGAAATGTAGACACAAGGAAGTCTGAAGTCACTCAGCAGGTCAGGCAGCACCTTTGGAAGATATGGAGAGGTAGCGTTTTGGGTCGGGACACTTCTTCAGACAGTGAAATCTGTATCATCCCATAAACCATTTGCAAGAGGTAGGGTGGGAGGAGATGCCATCCAAACCACTGTGGGAGTCGGTGGGTTTGTAGTAGCCGCCAGTTTATATTCTCTCCCTCCACCAATGCTGCCTGACTCACTGGGTTACTCCAGCACTCTGCATTTTACTCAGGACTCCAATATCTGCAGTTGCTTGTGCCTGTGTTATTGATTCTTACCTGTAAGATTCCAATAATGGCTTTGAAATAACCAACATGGAAGCAGGGAAGTTCCAAATCAATGTAACCGTAGTGTCCGATGCAGTCAGCCAGATTCTTCCCACACGTTTCACACGGCCGGTCTTTCTCACTGGTGCCCTATCAATGTACAGGAATACAATCAATACACACGCAATCTGCTTCTACAATCATACCGTCGCATTGCTGAACTCGGAGTCCCGCCGATAGATTCCTCCGGTCCCTCCGTCCCCATTGTTTAATTATTCTGTATTTTTTATTATTCTGTATCCTCTTTTTTTTTTTTTTTTTTTTTTTTTTAATTTCTATATTGCACTACTACGGACTGACGCAAAACTGCATTTCGTTGTACCCATACTCAGTATTTGTGCAATGACATTAAAGTTGAATTGAATTGA
>NC_045992.1:2121942-2246942 GCF_010909765.2 Amblyraja radiata
CAGATGGCTGTGTAGGCCACGCTCTTTGAACACACAATCAAAACTACTTAAGATGTCTGCTACTGAGGTGCACTTATACTCAAAGGATGAAGGGGAGAAGGGGAAGACGATGGAGGACCCAGCGCGAGGGGACCTCCGTGAGGGACGGTGGGAGAACACAGGGGGACCCTGTGTGGATGTGGGAGAGAGGATGTGGGGGGGGGGGGGGCAGAATCTAGTTTTAGAATCCTCTTCCCAGGGTATAAGCCTGCGGGTCCAGGCAGCGGGCAGTTGACGGCTGCACAGGGGTCGGCTGCCTGCCCCTTTTCCGGGGTTACGTCCGTGCCCGCTGGTCCCTGGAGAGGGAACACGCGGTTTCCTGAACGCGCTGGAGGACTTCCGTGAACGCTGGCCGCCGTGGGAGGTCAATTGTTATATGGACAAGGATGGCGGGATTTTAATTTGAACTTTTGTCTTGTTTGTAAACTGCCGATACAGGCAGCTTTTGATATGAATGCTATACTACTTTGCATGTTGATTTTGTTTTTTGGAATAAAGTATTTGTTTAATTTAAAAAAAAAAAAAAAAAAAAAAAAAAAATGGTTTAAGCCTGTGTTTGTTCCGGTGAGGTCGCTGTGCACACAGCAGCCAGCCAACAATCCTTGTGTACCTTGTGCGTTGTGACCGTCGGCAGACCAATGTCCCTCCCGGGATGAATAAAGTTTTGTCGTATTGCACCGAGCCAAACACAGTTGTAAATTGGTTGCATAGTATTTATTTTTCATTCATTTATATTTTTGAGCACATCGCAATTTGCCCCTTCTTCCATCAGCTCTTGCTTCCTTCCACACATTTGCCTTCGCTATCCGCCAACTCGCCAAACCAGGCTGACTTACAGATAACTCAAGAGGCACCACCCTCCCTGGTCTTCCTGAGGAGCTGCAGAAGCAGGCAGGGGCATGGGCAGAAGCTTTGGCCAGCAGGTCAAACCATGACACTAGGCCTTTGAAGCTGATTCTTGCCATGGTAACTGTGGTAACTATACTCTGGATGTGTGCACCGGTTACAAATCCCAGCTTCCAGAGAGAATTATCTGAGAGAATTAATCGCTGGCTCTAGATAAGAAGAAGCCCCACCAACGCAAGATAATCGCTTACAACTCAAAATGAGGAGTTTGCATTTGACACTTCCTATCTTGTCACATAGGCACAGTTGGACAAGGTGGCAAGGGGGTAATTGCCCAGTTAGATTGGCACCGCATAGAATTTTACAAAAATATATTTAAAACATATAAGGAACGCAAACTGTTGAATGCCCTTGAAGCAATTAGTTGACTTTTGTTTCTACCGGGCATAGTGTTGATTGTGAAGATGACCAGGTTGAAGTTGAGAACTTTGTGCATGGGTAAGGGGAAGGCGTTGAAGGAGATGATTGTTGTGATAGTCACAGCGGGCTCTGGACAGTGAAAGCGGAGCTGGGGCAGGGTGGAAACTTGTCACAGACCAGGTGGGAGAGAATCAGCTCTCCTTCCAATGTCAAGTCAAAGGGAGGACCTCCAACTGGAGGGGCAGGGCTTTGGGAAGGCAGGTGTTGGTCCCACACTAGAACTGTGGGTCAGGTCTCCGCCCTGCGCCATCATCTCAAACCTCAGCTGATGAAATACGCCGTTGAATATGCCGACGAAACAGGATTACATTTACAAGCCGATACAAAAGGAAATAAAACAACGAGAGAAAGATGGGGATGCTTGTGTGTTTGGACGGGTGGAAGTGCTTCTGAGAGGCCACCGTCTGAATCCTGACACCCCATCGCTCTCAGTCATTCGAGCCGCAGAGTTGCAGCAACAACTTCTTGTAATCCCCAGAGCAGTCGTCCTGGTGACAGAGAAAACGAGGAACGGTTAATATCAACAAAGTACACGTGACAATAAACTAAAAATGAACGGAACTATTCCTTCCTTGGCCTTTGGACACAAGTTAAAAGCTGAAAAGTCATAATTACCGATATAAATGAGTACAGCGACTGCCCATACATCTTCTTGAATTCAGCCCTTATGTCCAGCATGTCGACCTCACAGCGAGACACCATGATACGAATCAAGGTCTTGTCATCTGTGCCCAGACCCTGCAGATGGTCAGAGGAGAAGATGACACTTCAACATGAGATTCAGCAACCCGGCCTCCCCATCACTTTGTCCCACCGAGTCCGCACCGACCAGCGATCCCCCCGCACACCAACGCTATCCTACACACACTAAGGACAACTTACTATTTTCACCGGAGCCAATTAAGCTACAAACCTGTACGTCTTTGGAATGTGGGAGGAAGCCAATGCGCTCGGAAGAAAACCCACGCGGTCACAGGGAGAACGTGCAAACTCCGTACAGGCGGCACCCGTGGTCAGAATCGAACCCGGGTCTCTGCCGCTGTATGACAGCAACTCTACCGCTGCACCACCGGGTGTTACATTGTTAATTGCCCGAGTACTCCCCTCCTGATACCTGGTTCCCACGAAGACCATACTATAACATTACACGTTGAATCTCACTCACCTTCATGGACTTGTACAGCCTCTCAGCGAAAAATATCGGGATACTTCTCAGGCACTTCACTGCAACATAAATGTAGGTTGGAGATTAGTCATCGGCAAGGTACAACACCCACAAGTAGCCAACATCCCTTTGACAGTTAATGGATTACAGACCAAAGCATTAGCAGGACATGTAGAAAAGACCAAGGGGTTATTCTGAGGTGGAGAATTCCTAAAGGCGTTAGCATAGGCTGAAGGGCTCAATGTATTAACAAAAGAACCTATAGCGGAGCAAGATAGACCACTCCTGCTAAACGCAATGGGCTGACGTGTAGTACGCAACGGAGCGGAATGTGGGACTTTTTTTCATCCATTTCCGTAAACCGACCCGATCCGACCCGCAGTGTAATCAACGTTGCTGGGGAACAGTTTGTGTTAATAAATTAAAATTCTGAAAATGAGGAGAAGATTTTTACCAAATAACTTTTTACGAGGATTTTTCCGTAACCGACTTCCGTCTACGCACTATTATCCTACGGGATCTTTGGTGCGGAGACGGAAGCCGGTTATGGAAATGGGGCCGAAAATTACCCACGAATCTGCCCATGACCGTACTACGTCTTTTTCGTCGAGTGGACCATCTTGCTCGCTGTAGGATCTTTGGTATTAACGAGGTAAGGGAGTCATTGATCTGTAGTAACAGGGGACACAAGTCTTCATCTTTCTTCACAGTTGGTTGCAGACGGATTTACACAAAAGTGCTGTCAGTGCTACTCACGTGGAGAACGTACAAACTCCGTACAGACAGCACCCGTAGTCAGGATTGAACCCGGGTCTCTGGCGCTGTAAGGCAGCATGTCTACCGTGACGTCAATAATACTTCACTGCCCACTTCAAAAATAAGGTCATAAGTGATTGGAGCAGAATTAGGCCATTCAGCCCATCAAGTCTATGCTGCCATTCAATCATGGCTGATCTATATCTCTCTCCTAACCCCATTCTCCTGCCCTCTCCCCTTAACCCCTGACAGTGGTGAAAACATCAGGACATTATACAAGATGTTACAGTGCCGTCCTTAATGTTTGGAACAAAGACCCATCATTTATTTATTTGCCTCTGTATTCCACAATTTGAGATTTGTAATAGAAAAAAATCACATGTGGTTAAAGTGCACATTGTCAGGTTTTAATAAAGGCCATTTTTATACATTTTGGTTTCACCATGTAGAAATTATAGCAGTGTTTATACATAGTCCCCCCCATTTCAGGGCACCATAATGTTTGGGACACAGCAATGTCATGTAAATGAAAGTAGTCATGCTTAGTATTTTGTTGCATATCCTTTGACTGCTTGAAGTCTGCGATTCATGGACCTCACCAGTTGCTGGGTGTCTTCTCTGGTAATGCTCTGCCAGGCCTGTATTGCAGCCATCTTTAGCTTATGTTTGTTTTGGGGCTAGTCCCCTTCAGTTTTCTCTTCAGCCATGCTCAATTGGGTTCAGATCGGGTGATTGACTTGGACACTCAAGAATTGACCATTTTCTGGCTTTGAAAAACTCCTTTGGTGCTTTAACAGTATGTTTGGGATCATTGTCTTGCTGTAGAATGAACCGCCAGCCAATGAGTTTTGAGGCATTTGTTTGAACTTGAGCAGATAGGGTGTGTATCCATACACTTCAGAATTCATTCTGCTCAGATAATACAAGAGTTCATTCTTGCACACAGTAACTCCTAGACAGCATTAGGTTTCTGAACTTCTAGACTCTGGAGTTTGGCTTCACCTAACGTCAGGCTGACAAGTTGCTTCATAATGCTGAGATTTAGTTTAGTTTAGTTTAGAGATACAGTGTGGACACAGACCCTTCGGCCCACCGAGTCCGCACCGACCAGCGATCCCCGCACACTAACTCCATCCTACACACACACTAGGGACAATTTACATTTATACCAGGTCAATTGACCTACAAACCTGTACGCCTTTGGAAAGTGGGAGGAAACCAAAGATCTTGGAGAAATCGCACGCAGTCACCCACTCTGTGCAGACAGCGCCCGTAGTCGGGATCGAACCCGCGACTCTGGCACTGAAAGCCCTGTGAGGCAGTAACTCTACCGCTGCGCCACCGTGCCCCCATTGGATTGCATTGGTGGAAAGCACCGCAGTTTAAGGGCTTTGCCACCAGATGGCGGCGCTTGGCTGGTCACAGAGGCCCATGTTTGAAGTGGAGAGATGGGTTGAGCTAAACGAACATAGTACAGGAACAGGCCATTCGGCCCACAATGTCTGTGCTACATATAATGTCAAGCTAAGCCAATCTCCTCCGCATGCACGTGATCCATATCCCTCCATTCCTTGCCTATCCATATTCCTACCTAAAAGTCTCTTAAACGCCACCATCATATCTGCCTTCGACCCAACATCCTCTTGTCTAATAAAACTTGCCCCGCACATCTCCTTTAAATTTTCCCTCTCTCACTTTATAGCTATGCCCTCTATTGTTGGAAATTTCCACCCAGGGCAATTTTACAGTGTGCTTGCCTAGACAGCATCTCCGGAGAGACGGATTGGGTGACGTTTCTGGTCGAGACCGTTCTTCAGACTGAAGAGGGGTCTCGACCCGTAATGGCAGAGAGGCAGAGAGGCAGAGAGACAGAGAGGTAGAGAGGGCACTCAGAAATACAATCAGGTATGAGAGATCAGAGAGAGACCGAGAGAGAGATCGAGAGAGAGATTTAGAGAGATCGAGATTGAGAGAGATCAGAAAAAGAGACTGCAGGCGGAGAGACAGACAGACAGACAGACAGACAGACAGACAGACAGACGCACATGAATACACAAAGGTCAACAGCACCAAAGGTCACTGTACTAACCCACAAATTGAGAATCCAGATAGCACCAGAGGGAGAAACATGAGCAAATGAATTACTCGCACGTTGACAGGTAACAGAGATATCCCTCAAAAACCTGCCTTTTCAACAAGCTGCTCTTCTGCAACGGAATAGCCGGAGAGGGCAGTTCTGCTCAATATTCCTCCCACACTCCAAAGACGTACAGGTTTGTAGGTTAATTGGCTTGGTGTAAATGTAAATTGTCCCTGTTGTGTGTAGGATAGTGTTAATGTGCGGGGATCGTGGTCGGTGCAGACTCGGTGGGCCGAAGGGCCTGGTTCGGCGCTGTATTTCTAAACTAAACTAAATTATACACTGTTAACTGCCCCCAGTGTGTATGGGAGGTGGGGAATGTGGGAAGGGGCAGGGTAGTAATAGCATAAACATTGGTGGCTAATGGTTGGCACAGACTTGATGGGCCGAAGGGCCTATTTCCATGCCGTACCTCTCTATGATTCTGTAACATAAGCATGACACGATTAATGTCACAAATCAGGCAAACCTTCATCTCAGTTTATCAATATGATTGTCATAGATTAGCGTTACTCCTCACCACTATATTTGACCAGAGACACAAGAAACTGCAGATGCCGGAATCTTGCAAAACACAAAGTGCTGGAGGAACTCGGGAGGTCAGGCAGCATCTGTGGAGGGAAATGGACATTGGACAGGTGACGCTTCGGTCGGGTCTGAAGAAGGGTCTCGACCCGAAACGTCACCTATTCCTTCGCTCCACAGACGCTGCCTGACCCGCTGAGTTGTTCCAGTATTTATGTCTACGTCCCATCCTGAAATGTCGTCCGTCTATTCCCTCCACAGACGCTGCCTGACCCTCTGAGTTTCTCCAGCACTTTGTGTTTGCCGCTGTATTTGACTGTGTTGCCCAGCCATTGAAAGTCTTCTCCATCCCCCCCCCCACCAAGCCAACAGCATCAAGCACAGTGAGTGAAGGGAATACTGTGCCTCACTGATAGAGAGTTCCTCACCTACTGCTATCATGCCTCTCTCGAGGTTACCAGACATCTCACGGGAAATGGTCTTCTCGATATCGTACTTACACACCTGCCGATATTCCTCAAAAACTGAAATACAAAAAAACATTTCATTCACAAAATATTTTCAAACTATATTAACCAACTTCAACCTCCGTCTTAATAAGCTTCCTAAAGGGTTTATATTGAAAGTGCTGAACTCTCCAAACCAAGCGAGCTCTAGGTTTAATCTCTGACCGTTGCGAGCATGCGTGTGTGTGTGTGTGTGTGTGTGTGTGTGTGTGTGTGTGTGTGGGTTCAAGTTCAAGTGAGTTTATTGTCATGTGTCCCTGTATAGGAACAATGAAATTCTTGCTTTGCTTCAGCACACAGAACATAGTAGGCATTTACTCCAAAACAGATCAGTGTGTCCATATACCATGATATAAATAAATACACACATGAATAAATAAACTGATAAAGTGCAAATAACAGAAAATGGTTATTAATAATCAGAGTTTTGTCCGAGCCAGGTTTAATAGCCCGCCCCCCGATCCAGGTAACCCGTAGGCGGCTGCTGCAGACCTGCATCCCCATATGTGTATGTGTACGTGTGTGTGTGTGTGTGTGTGTGTGTGTGTGTGTGTGTGTGTGTGTGTGTGTGTGTGTGTGTGTGTGTGTGTGTGTGTGTGTGTGTAGGCGCATGTGCATCTATGGCAGCAAGGTGGCGCTGTGGTACAGTTGCTGCCTCACAACGCCAGAGACGCGGGTTCGATCCTAACTACGGGCGCTGTCCGTACGGAGTTTCTACCTTCTCCCCGTGACCACATGGGTTTTCTCTGGATGCTAAGGTTTCATCCCACACTCCAAAGGAGTACAGGTTTGTAGGCTAATTGGCTTCTGTAAATTGTCCCTAGAGTGTGTAGGATACTATAATAATAATAATGGATGGGATTTATATAGCGCCTTTCTAGATACTCAAGGCGCTTTACATCGCATTATTCATTCACTCCTCAGTCACACTCGGTGGTGGTAAGCTACTTCTGTAGCCACAGCTGCCCTGGGGCAGACTGACGGAAGCGTGGCTGCCAATCTGCGCCTACGGCCCCTCCGACCACCACCAATCACTCACACACATTCACACACAGGCAGAGGTGGGTGAAGTGTCTTGCCCAAGGACACAGCGACAGTATGCACTCCAAGCGGGATTCGAACCAGCTACCTTCCGGTCACCAGCCGAACACTTAGCCCATTGTGCCATCTGTCGTCCCATACTGCTAGTGGACTGGCCGATCACTGGTCAGCGCAGACTTGGTTGACCAAAGGGCCTGTTTGCATGCTTAATCTCTAACGTTTAAAGTAAAGTCTAAAAGGTTAAAATCTAAAGTACTGTAAGTGTACAAGTGCATGTATGAGAGCATGCAAGTGCTTGTACAGTATATGAACCAATGCGTTTATGTGTGTACAAGTGTGAGCGTTTGTGTGTACAAGTGTGAGCGTTCAGGTGCACGAGAGAGTGAGGTCATACAAGTGTGAGTGAGAGGGACTGAGTTGGTATTTCAAGGTACTCTCTAACTTTGTGGCTTTCAAAGAGTTTTCACGAGACCTGTCATTGCCGCTGCTGTTGATGAAGATCAGTACCTGCTTTCAGATGGGGTCTATTCCTTGAGCACAGGATAGCATTAAACTTCGACTCATCGGTCCCCATGCGCCCTTCTCCTGCGTTGTACAGGTCCTGAGGGAAAGGAACAAGAAAATTGAGCCTTCATCACTTCACGTTTAAACAGATGGACAAATTCTTCATTCGAACGGGTGTCGGGGGGATGATATGAGGAGATGGCAGGAAAATGGGGTTAGGAGGCAGAGATCAGCCATGATTGAATGGCGTGGTATAAAATGTATAAAGGTAAAATTGTCCCGTGTGTGTGTGTGTGTGTGTGTGTGTGTGTAGGATAGTGTTAGTGAGTAGATAGAGTACTCGATGAGCCGAATGCTACTCCTATAACTTGTGAACGGAAATGGAGTTCAGAAAACAAAAAATTTGAAAAAGTCTGAAGAAGGGTTTTGACCCGAAACGTTGCCTATTTCCTTTGTTCCATAGATGCTGCCTCACCCGCTGAGTTTCTCCAGTATTTTAGTCTAAGTCTAAAGGAGATGTTTATTTTAGTTTAGTTTAGAGATACAGCGCGGAAACAGGCCCTTCGGCCCACAGAGTCCGTGCCCACCAGCGATCCCCGCACACTAACACTATCCTACACGCACTAGGGACAATTTACACAAACACCAAGCCAATTAACCTACACACCTGTACGTCTTTAGAGTGTGGGAGGAAACTGAAGATCTCGGAGGAAACATACGCGGTCACGGGGAGCACGTACAAACAGCGCCCGTAGTCGGGATGGAATCCGGATCTCTGGCGCGGCAAGCGCTGTGAGGCAGTAACTCTACCGCTGCGCCACCGTGCCATGCGGGACAAGTCTTATTTTACACCCAGACGGTATTGGGAGCCAGGGTTGAACTGCCAGGAGTGGTGGTCGAGGCGGATAGGCACACGGAAATACAGGGAACGTTGGGATATGGATCACATCAGCGGAGGAGATTAGTTTAACTTGGCATCATGGAAGTTGTGGGCCGAAGGGCCTGTTCCTGTGCGGTACTGGTTTTTAGTCCTATACACCACAGTAAGAAATATTTTCCTTAAAACACACACGCACACATTAAGTATTTAAAATATGCTGTGTAGCCTGGAGGCTTTTTTGGAATTTTCCACTTATTAATAAATGCATTTAACCTGGCCCAGAAGTAACAGCACCTGGCAAAAGGCTTTGACTGTTTGGGGTGTGGCTATGATTCACATTTAGGGTGACGGTTTTCAGATCGACATTCTGCATCTAAAGCGTGGGGTTGTGCGAACTGAAAGGTCAGCGTTTTTAAATGCACCCCTCCTGGTTTTAAACAATGACGGGTGTACTTTGAGCTGGGTCCATTAGACGAGGCAGCCATCCCTACTGATGTAGTGAGCAGTGGGGGCTGGGCTAAGGGCAGGCCTCTGCTGGGCTTTAGTGCAGTGCGGTGCGTACTGGGAGTGCCTGCCAGCATTCTCTGGCACACTTCCCGTCTCAAGGCTCTGCTCTAACCCAAGACGGGGAGGCTCGCTGGCCCTCCACAAAAGCCCGAGCCCTCATTAAGAAAGAAAGGACTTGCAATTCTAAACTGCAAATGTAGGCAGTGTAGCAGCCAGCAAAGTCCCGCATAGAGCAAATGTGCTAGTAATTAAACAAAGTGATAAATATCGGCCAAGACTCTGGTAATACTTGGCCTCGGCTCCAGTTCTAAATGGTGCCTGTGGAATTTTTCACCCCCACTGAGGTAGATGAGGCATTTGTTTAACCTCACAACAGAGGGTGGGACCCACAAGGCTACACTACCTCAGTAATGCCCTCGAATGCCAGCAGGAGTGGGACAAGGACATCTCAGGAGTGGGACACAGACTGAATATTCTTTGATTCAGTGTCTCTGACTCTTCTGCTGTCCTTTCAGGCTGAGAGTTTGGAGTGTGGGAGGAAACCGGAGCACCCGGAGAAAACCCACGCAGGTCAAGGGGAGAACGTGCAAACTCCGTACAGATGGCGCCCGTAGTCAGGATCGACCCCGGGTCTCTGGCGCTGCGAGGCAGCAACTCTACCGCTGCGCCACCGTGCTGCCTGTAGTTGGGTGAGCAAATCTCTGTGGAGATGCCCTGTTTGTTTTGTACTGACGAATGCATGAAACAATGTGGGTCAGAAGGCGTTCTCCAGCTTGCCACTTGCCAGTCACAGTCAGTGGGAACAGCTGTGACAGCACACACTGCAACGTAATATTGTCAAGATCAGTGGAGGCAACTGGAATATTTCACAGTTGACGTCAATCATTCAGTGCAAAAACAACCTCACCCTTGCAATAAAACCAGCAAACTGATGCTGACACTGGTACAGCGGTAGAGTTGCTGCCTCACAGCGCCAGAGCCTCTAGTCCGATCCCGACTGCGGGCGCTGTCTGTACGGAGTTTGCACGTTCTCCCCGTGACCTGCGTGGGTTTTCTCCGAGATCTTCGGTTTCCTCCCACACTCCAAAGACGTACAGGTTTGTAGGTTAATTGGCTTGGTATAAAATGTAAAATTGTCCCTAGTGTGTGCAGGGTGGAGTTGATATGTGGGGATGGCTGGTCGGTGTGGACTCGGTGAGCCGAAGGGCCTGTTTCCGTGCTGTATCTCTAAACTAAACCTGAAACGCCACCAATCCATGTTCTCCAGAGACTCTAGCTGACCTGCTGAGTTACTCCAGTACTTTGAAGCATTAGAATAAGCTTCACCATACAGTAATCACAGCCAAAAATATCTGCTGAGCAGATTGGCCACCTTCCAAAGAGTCTCCATTTACAAAGCAGTCACTGATAAACAAGTCTCACCCTGCAATGCCAGCAGGGACATTCAATGTTCAAAGTAAAAACCTAGGCTTGTACTATTTTGGCCTCGATCTGCTTGAAACATTGCCCTCGGTACCTGCAGCAGTGCGACAGGGATACCTCCAAGGATCTGCTGTTAATGGCGATCATATTATAACGAGCTTGGATTTCAAGGACACAATCTCTCTCTCTCTCTCTCTCTCTCTCATACTTTCAGACTCTGTATTTGTGTCCTCTCTCTCTCCCTCTCCCTCCCTCCCTCCCCCTCTCTCCCTCCCCCTCCCTCCCCCTCTCTCTCTGCCTCTCTCTCTCTCTGCCTCTCTCTCTCCCTCTCTCACAATCTCTCCAACTCCAAATCCCTGTCTTACTGCCTTATCTTGGCCGAAATGTTAAAGAGTTCAATGGCGGCCCGGTGGCGCAGCTGTAGAGTTGCTGCCTTACAGCGCCAGAGACCCAGATTTGATCCTGACTGCGGGTGCTGCCTGTACGGAGTTTGCACGTTCTCCCCGTGACCGCATGGGTTTTTCCCCCGGGTGCTCCGGTTTTCACCCGCTCTCCAACGACGTACAGGTTTGTAGGTTAATTGGCTTCTGTAAATTGTCCCTAATGTGTGGGACAGTGTTAGTGTACGGGGCGATCGCTGGTCTGCACGGACTCGATGGGCCGAAGAGCCTGTTTCCTTGGCCTATCTCTAAAGTCTAGAGTCAATGGAAAACACAAAAATTGTTAGATAAGGGGACAAGAGGGAATGATTTAGAAAAAATAGGTCAGGCTGATCAAAGCTGGCTGGCATTTTTGAAGAGGTGATTGACATAGAGAAAGGGTGGATGTCTTTGAACATCATATACATGGAACTACAGTACACGGGGCACCTGAAGAACTGTGTAGGAAGGAACTGTAGATGCTGGTTTAAACCAAAGATAGACACAAAAAGCTGGAGTAACCCAGCGGGACAGGCAGCATTTCTGGAGAGAAGGGGGAAGTGACGTTTCGGGTCGAGACCCTTCTGAAGAACTTCAGGCTGCCCTGAACATCACAATATTGGCCTCAGCAATTGGCAAAGTGACGGTCTGCAGAAAACATCCTCACCTGCGTGTCCTTTTTAACCAGTGTTATATCCACATGTTGACTTTCATCCCGGTTACCCTGGAGATCAGACGGAAAGAAGGATGAGTGATTGGGTTTACCTGTGGCTCATTGTGCCCGTGAAGTCGACACGTCCAGCGGGAGACATTGAGAAAATAGTGGACAGTGCCTGTGTTATGGAAGGACCGTTCAGAAGCCCGGTGGCAGAGGTGACCAAACCGTGCCCGAGTCTGGTGGTGCACACTTTCAAGCTTCTGGACCTTCTGCCGGACAGGAGCGGGGAGATGAAGGAATGACCGGGGCGGGACAAGTCTTTGAAGTGTAGACGGAGTAATTGGTGGAGAGTCTGGTCTGTGTGATGGACTGGGCTACATCCACAACTCTCTGCAATTCCTTGTGGTCTTGGGCAGAGCTTCCCCCAAACCAAGCTGTGATGCAACCTGTAAACTTTCAATGGTGCATCTGTAAACATGTCAGTAACTTGTTCTAATGCTTATTGCACCCAACACCTATTCCACTTGCGTTTGGCTTGGATTGTATTTATGTCCAGTATTATCCAAGTTTTGTTTATTGTCACATGTAGCGAGGTACAGGGAAAAGCTTTTGTTGTTCCCTAACCAGTCAGCAGAAAGACAATACATGATTACATTGGAGCCATGTATAGATACATGATAAGGGATCAGATCAGAATGGATAGGTACAGGTGACAGCAAGGAAGAATGTCATTGTCCTATCTGGGACACATGACAATAAAACCTTCTTGACTCTCGTATGAACATCAGTATCAGCTTGCGATCCATGCCTTGTTGTGTTAAAGGCTTTCCTCAAGCAGAAGCCGCCGGTGTAAATCAGCCTCAAGGAAGAACACATGAAGCTCCCCGACCCCCACAGTTACCTGAACAAGGGAGACCAGCAGTCGCTCAAAGTGCCCAGACGTGTCACTCTTAATATCCTGCTCCAGAGTCTTCTTAAATTCTGCAAAACAATCAGTGTTCTAGTGTCTTTGTTCTTTATAGAAACATAGAAAAATAATGCAGGAGTAGGCCATTCAGCCCTTCGACCCAGCGCTGCCATTCAATATGATCATGGCTGATCATCAAAAATCAGTACCCCGTTCCTGCTTTTTCCTCATATCCCTTGATTCCTTTAAACCTAAGAGCTTATGACAGAGATGGCAGATAAACCATCCACTGATTCCAACACAGCCATCTATAAACCTGTTAAGAGCGGCACAGTGGCGCAGCGGTAGAGCCTTAACTACCCAGCCTCAATGACCTCGTCTGGCAGCTTGTTCCATACACCCATAAAGTTACTCCTTAGATTCCTATTAAATATTTTCCCCTTCACCTTAAACCTATGTCCTCTGGTCCTCGATTCACCTACTCTGGGCAAGTGCATCTACTCAATCTTTTCCTCTCATGATTTTATACCCCCCTATAAGATCATCCCTCATCCTCCTGCGCTCCAGTGAATAGAGGGAACGTGGATCCTACCAATGATCCAAAGGCTAGTATTTTTGAGCAACACCTCCGAATGCTGCATATGTGTATACTAGGCAGCTGTGTACCTCCGATATGCTGCGTGTGTGTATACTAGCTGTGTACCTCCTACATGCTGCGTGTGTGTATACTAGGCAGCTGTGTACCTCCGACATGCTGCGTGTGTGTATACATAGAAACATAGAAATTAGGTGCAGGAGTAGGCCATTCGGCCCTTCGAGCCTGCACCGCCATTCAATATGATCATGGCTGATCATCCAACTCAGTATCCCGTACCTGCCTTCTCTCCATACCCTCTGATCCCCTTAGCCACAAGGGCCACATCTAACTCCCTCTTAAATATAGCCAATGAATTGGCCTCGACTACCTTCTGTGGCAGAGAGTTCCAGAGATTCGCCACTCTCTGTGTGAAAAAAGTTCTTCTCATCTCGGTTTTAAAGGATTTCCCCCTTATCCTTAAGCTGCGACCCCTTGTCCTGGACTTCCCCAACATCGGGAGCAATCTTCCTGCATCTAGCCTGTCCAACCCCTTAAGAATTTTATAAGTTTCTATAAGATCCCCTCTCAATCTCCTAAATTCTAGGGAGTATAAACCAAGTCTATCCAGTCTTTCTTCATAAGACAGTCCTGACATCCCAGGAATCAGTCTGGTGAACCTTCTCTGCACTCCCTCTATGGCAATAATGTCCTTCCTCAGATTTGGAGACCAAAACTGTACGCAATACTCCAGTTGTGGTCTCACCAAGACCCTGTACAACTGCAGTAGAACCTCCCTGCTCCTATACTCAAATCCTTTTGCTATGAAAGCTAACATACCATTCGCTTTCTTCACTGCCTGCTGCACCTGCATGCCCACTTTCAATGACTGGTGTACCATGACACCCAGGTCTCGCTGCATCTCCCCTTTTCCTAGTCGGCCACCATTTAGATAATAGTCTGCTTTCCTGTTTTTGCCACCAAAATGGATAACCTCACATTTATCCACATTATACTGCATCTGCCAAACATTTGCCCACTCACCCAGCCTATCCAAGTCACCTTGCAGTCTCCTAGCATCCTCCTCACAGCTAACACTGCCCCCCAGCTTAGTGTCATCCGCAAACTTGGAGATATTGCCTTCAATTCCCTCATCCAGATCCGGTGTGTACCTCCGACATGCTGCGTGTGTGTATACTAGGCAGCTGTGTACGTCCGACATGCTGCGTGTGTGTATACTAGGCAGCTGTGTACCTCCGACATGCTGCGTATGTGTATACTAGGCAGCTGTGTACCTCCGACATGCTGCGTGTGTGTATACTAGGCAGCTGTGTACCTCCGACATGCTGCGTATGTGTATACTAGGCAGCTGTGTACCTCCGACATGCTGCGTGTGTGTATACTAGGCAGCTGTGTGCCTCCGACATGCTGCGTGTGTGTATACTAGGCAGCTGTGCTGAACACCGCTCGCATCTCACCTGCTTTGTACAACTTGTTGATCTCATGGATTTCAGCATTTGAGCGGGAAGCCAGGATCTCAATCAGACACTGCTCATCAGTACCAGCTCCCTGCAGGAAAAGAGTATCATCAATTACCCTCACAGACAAAACAAACTGCAAAATCAATTCTCTATCGCGCGCAACACGGTGGCGCAGCGCTGGTGTCACCGCCTCGATCCTGACTACGGGTGCTGTCGGTACAGAGTTTGCATGTTCTCCCTGTGACCTGCGTGGGTTTTCTCCAAGGTCTTCGGTTTCCTCCCACACTCCAAAGACGTGCAGGTTTGTCGGTGAATTGGCTTGGTATAATTGTAAATTGTCCCTAGTGTGTGTAGGGTAGTGTTAATATGCAGGGATCACTGGTCGGCACAGACTCGGTGGGCCGAAGGGCCTGTTTCCACGCTGTATCTCCAAACTAAATTAAACGAATCATGAAAACTTCCTTCCTAAACTAATCAATAGGCTGAATTGAAATGCAACATCGCTCCTTCATTATTGCATGATCTATCTCCTGGGACTTCCTGGGACGTGATTTTGTCTTACAATTACCTCTCCAAGAACAATGAGCCATGTGGATAAATGCTGCCTTTCCACCCACAATAGTAATACAAATGTAAGGCAGATTTGTAAATATTAAAATGCAACCTTTAGTTATTGAGAGCATGATAGAATACCAATTTTAATATCACTGAGAGAACATAGAAACATAGAAAATAGGTGCAGGAGGAGGCCATGCGGCCCTTCGAGCCAGCACCACCATTCATTGTGATCATGGCTGATCGTCCCCTATCAATAACCCGTGCCTGCCTTCTCCCCATATCCCTTGATTCCACTAGCTCTATCTAACTCTCTCTTAAATCCATCCAGTGACTTGGCCTCCACTGCCCTCTGTGGCAGGGAATTCCATAAATTCACAACTCTCTGGGTGAAAACTTTTTTTCTCACCTCAGTCTTAAATGGCCTCCCCTTTAAAGTTTTATAAAAAGTTTTTTTTAAATAGATTCACCAGAACAGATGGTCCTAGTCCTGGACCCTCTGCACACCTCGCGACCTTAACACTATCGTATTGTGTTTTTAATTATTACACTGTTTATGATATCCAGGGAATTATTTCCCCCCAAAACACGGGTTCCCCATGCCAGTTCACATATCGTTCCAGGGAGTTGTGGACGCAGCCCAGACCCTCACACAAACCAACCTCCCTTTCATTGACTCAATCCACACATCGCGTTGCCTCGGCAAGGCCAGCAGCATAATCAAGGACCAGTCTCACCCCGGTCACTCCCTCCTCTCCCCTCTCCCATCAGGCAAGATGTACATACGTTTGAAAACTCAGCCTCCCGATTCAGGTAGTTTCTTCCCGGCTGTTATCAGGCAACTGAACCATCCTCGCATCAGCTAGAGTGCGGTCCTGACCTCCCATCGATCTTATTCGAGCTATCTTTAATTTGACTTTTATCGGGTTTCAATGCTAAGTCTTGCATCTATAACCTGTGTACATAATTGTATTGATGTATAGCCTTTGACTGGATAGTTCACAACTAATAGCACACCGACCATCGATCATTGTTCACAGTAGTTTGATGTTATTCCACTTTCTCATTCACTCCCTACACACTATTTTACAGAGTGCCAATTAACCTACAAACCCGCGTGTCACTGGGATGTGGGAGGAAACCGGGTCAACCCGGGGAGAACGTGCAAACTCCACACAGGCAGCACCTGAGGTCAGGATCGAACCCGGTCTCTGGCGCTGTCAGGCAGCGACTCTACGCACTGCGCCACTGTTCCGGTGTGGAGGATTTTGTGTCGAGCATCGGCATCTGTCCGCAAGCCAGCTCCTGAAGAAGGGTCTCGTCCTGAAACGTCACCTAGTCCTTTGTTCCCCGGAGATGCTGCCTGACCCGCTGAGTTACTGCAGCCCTTCTGTGTCTATCTTTGGTGCAACCCAGTTCCTTCCTCCCTCCCTACACCTTGTGTGCTCACCAACCTTGATGGCCTCTTTCAGCTCCGTGGCATCGAAGAGCAAGGACGGTTTCAGCAGAGCCAGCACAGCATTCTCGAAATTGCCCGACAGCTCGGACTTCAACTCCTTGATCAAATCCTGCAGCAGGGAGGCGAGAGGTCACACACTCAATCACAGCACGTTCACAAACACAGCCATCAGCTCAAGAGCGTTTCATTGTCACACTCACACGTGCCAACAATGGAAGAATAAAATTCTCACTTGCAGCAGCATAACAGTCTGTAAACCCAATACACACAATTAATGTAATGAATAGAAATTCAATAAATTAATAAGCAAAATGCCCAAAGTCCTTATTGTAACCAAATCGTTTTGCTCTTTGAAGGAAGTAGAGGCATTGATGGGCCTTTACGTGAAGAATGGTCTGATCGGAAACATTTCCCTCCATAGATACCTACTGACCTACTGAGTTCCTCCAGCACTCTCTGCTTTCCGCAAGATTCCAACATCTACAGTTTCTTGTGTCTTCATGTAAAGACCCACACCAAGGTCGTTTTTAAGGATTTTTAAATAAAAATAAAGATATGTATTTCCAAAAACACGTTAGATGCAATGAGGTGCTTTTGCAATCAGAGCCCAGTTTGAAGAAGGGTCCTGACCCACTGACCCACCTACCCACATTCTCCAGAGATGTTGCCTGACCATCTGCTTCCTTCAGAACTATGTATCTTTTTTGGCAAACTCGTATAAGCAGTTCCTTGTGTTTCTCTTTTGGGAACAGAACATCGACTTGAGAAGGTGGACAAAAATGCTGGAGAAACTCAGCGGGTGAGGCAGCATCTATGGAGCGAAGGAATAGGCGACGTTTTGGGTGGAGACCCTTCACATCTGCTTGAGAAGATACAATCATGCAGGACTGAAGATGGCTACCACAACAGTGAGAACAACAGCGGGATCTCTGCACTGTACAATAGTTTGTTGTTATGTGTACGTAGGTGCATGAACTTTTTTCCCCCTCGTTTATAATATGTTTGCAGAGTACTGGGTTTACAGAGGGTCTGAAGAAGGGTCTCGACCCGAAACGTCACCCATTCCCTCTCCCCAGAGACACCTCTCCAACTTTTAGTGTCCACTAGGTTTACAGATTCAGTTGCGATGCTGCAAGAAAAAATGTAATTGTTCTACCTGGGACATAGGACAATAAAACACTCTTGACTTGATCTTACTATTAGTGAAGAGCAAGCAGAGACAGCGCGGTGCCATCGTGCCAGTACAATGCTGGATGGACCAAGGTACTTGCCTTTCCATAGGCGGTTTTAAAGGACAGGACAATCTGCATCCTCTGCTTGTTTGATCGCTGGGCAACAACGTCAATGATGGCTTGTTCATTCGTGCCTGTGAACAGAGGAAAGGCCAAGTTCAGCTCCGTGGACCATTTTGAACCATTCGCCAACACTATTATAACAATCCTAACCCTAACCCCTCAAACAACTAGGGTAACGCTGCACTCATGAAATATAGAGTCCCAGAGCGTGGGCGCAGGCCCTTCGGCCCAACTAGCCCATGCCGACCAACGTGCTCCATCTACACTGGTCCCATTTGCCTGCATTTAGCCCATATCCCTTTAAACCTGTCCTATCCATGTACCTGTCTAAATGTTCAAGAAGGAACTGCAGATGCTGGAAAATCGAAGGTGGACAAAAATGTTGGAGAAACTCAGCAGCATCACGCTGCTCGCCCCCGCTGAGTTTCTCCAGCATTTTTGTCTACCTGTCTAAATGTTTTTTATTTTTAAGTTATAATGTTACCTGGCTCCAACTGCATTCAGAAACCTCCAAAATAAGAAACTTTGGTTTAGTTTAGTTTAGAGATACAGCGTAGAAACAGGCCATTTGGCCCACCGAGTCCGTGCTGGCCAGCGATCCCCATACATTGACACTATCCTACACACACACCGGGAACGATTTTTTAACAAAAATACCCAGCCAATTAGCCCACAAACCTGCACGCCTTTAGAGTGAAGATCCCGTAGAAACCCAGGCAGGTCACGGGGAGAACGTGCAAACTCCGCACAGGCAGCACCCTTAGTCGGGATCGAACCCGGGTCTCGGAGACCCGGGTTCGATCCCGACTATGGGTGCTGCACCACCGTGCTGCCCTCGATGTTGATGATGGGCTGAAGGGCCTGTTCCTGTTCCCGCACTGTCCTATGTTCTAGTACGGTGCCGCGCTTTAGGATTTACTCACCGAAGCCCTTCATGGCTTTCCTCAGAACCTCCGCGTCCCTCAGAGCGTCAAAGCCCGCGGCATCACGGACGGTTCCCCGTTTGACGGGCTAAACACAAAACATGAACGCCACATCATTAGATCAGCTCAGAGGAGAAAAGAGTGTCTTCAAGTCCGTGCCAAGCCCAAACGGTTCTCCAGTGAAGACAGACACAAAATGCTGGAGTAACTCAGCGGGACAGGCAGCATCTCTGGAGAGAAGGAATGGGTGACGTTTCGGGTCGAGAACCCATTCCTTCTCTCCAGAGATGCTGCCTGTCCCGCTGAGTTACTCCAGCATTTTGTGTCCATCTTCGATTTATACCAGCATCTGCAGTTCCTTCCTGCAGACATGGTTCTCCAGTGAAGATGATGCATAAGAGAGGTTGCCAATCCCAGGGGTTGGTTGGCTCACCTCATTGTCCGAGCTGTTATGTGACACAGGACCCAGCGCAACACTGTTGACCTGCAGCCATCACCCCATTTCAGGGATGGACTGTAAACGCCAGCATCGCCAGCGACATCTTTATCCCATCCATAAATATATGAAAAACTCCTGGCCCATTAACACTTGGTATCCACAAACAGATTTGGCATCTCAGATTCAATGACAATTTAATCAGTTGCAGCCAATACAGCACAAGAATATAAGGGTTCAGATCGGATCAGATCAAATAACCCAATTACCAACTAAAGCTTTTACAGAATTGAATTCTGTATATCAGATATTAGGCGGCACAGTGGTGCAGCGGTAGAGTTGCTGCCTTACAGCGCCAGAGACCCGGGTTTGATCTCCCTCTGCCTCAGAGGGCGGTGGATGCCAGTTCTCTGGATACTTTCAAGAGAGAGCTAGATAGGGCTCTTAAAGATAGCGGAGTCAGGGGATATGGGGAGAAGGCAGGAATGGTCTACTGATTGGGGATGGTCAGCCATGATCACATTGAATGGCTCGAAGGGCTGAATGGCCTACTCATGCACCTATTGTCTATTGATCCTGACTTGTCTGTATGGAGTTTGTACGTTCTCCCCGTGACTGCGTGGGTTTTCTCCAGGAGCTCCGGTTTCCTCCCACACTCCAAAGATATACTTGCTTATCAGTTAATTGGCTTGGTATTATTGCAGATTGTTCCTTGTATATGTGGGAGAGTGTTAATGTGCGGGGATCGCTGGTTAACATGGACTCGGTGGGCTGAAGGGCCTGTTTCCGTGTTGTATCTCTAAACTAAACTAAAGGAGAAAATTTTAGTGCTTACATTTAGCATTAGTAAACTTCTGTAGTTGTGGTATAATGATGAAATTTGTACCCAAATTATACATTGGAGTGACAAAAATGTGTTTATGACACCATGCTGGAACCAGAGCTGCAGTTCACATCAAATACTCTTTTAATTGGTTCTATTTGAGTTTGTAAAACGTAGTGGGAAAGGGATGACATCATTGTGTGTTTTGCTCTTGTGGCGTGAGAAGATGTCTATTCTTTTCCAGGCATTCCTCAGTTACTAAACGCTTCCTCTTTTGACCGAAGTGCAGACTGAGGAACTGAGACGGGCTTGGGTGACAGAAGCAAAGGGTGGTCGGTGTCTAGAACGAGCTGTCGGAGGAGGTAGTTAATGCAGGGACTATTGCAACATTTAAGAAGCAATTAGACAGGTACATGGATAGGACAGGTTTAGACAGATATGGGCCAAACGCAGGCAGGTGGGATTAGTGTAGAAGGGACATGTTGGGAAAGTTGGGCCCGTTTCCATGCTGTAGGACTCCATCACACCAACTCCACATGCTCCTGTCATGCTAGGCTTGTGCTGGGCGGGTCAGCTTGTAGAATGGTATCTTAACATGTTACAAACAGATAGGCAAACTGCGGGGTAGCAGGTAGTGGAGAGGCAGAGTGGCGCAGCTGACCAACTTTTTACTCCGAGACCATTATCTAGATTAGTACAAGTGTCAGAGGTTACGGGGCAGGCAGGAGAAGGGGGTTAGGAGGGAGAGATAGATCAGCCATGATTGAATGGTGGAGTAGACTTGATGGGCCGAATCCCTTATGACATTTCTCCCTGTGTCCAGTCTCTCCAGTCCTTCAATGCTTGTTCCCTGAAGAATTTTAAGTGTTTAGTTTAGAAATACAGCGCAGAAACAGGCGCTTCGGCCCACCGAGTCTGCGTCAACCAGCGATCCCCAGCACACTAACATTATCCTACACACACTAGGGACAATTTACAATTTTACCAAGCCAATTAACCTACAAACCCGCACGTCTTGGGATCGTGGGAGGAAACTGGAGAAAACCCACGCAGATCACGGGGATAACGTCCAAACTCCGTACAGACAGCACCCGTAGTCAGGATCGAACCCGGGTCTCTGGTGCTGCAAGGCAGAAACTCAACCGCTGGGCCACCACTGAAGTACTCAAGGAAGATTAAAAACCGAAATGGCAGAGAGGGGAGAAAATCTCTGCTTTTGTGTTTGAAGAAAAATTATTCCTTTTACAAATATATGTGTGTAAGTACTATCTGTAATTTACTTCAATATTGCAACTTTTAAAAGACACTTGGGGAGATATATGGATGGGAATGGTTTAGAGGGCTCTGCACTAATGCAGGCAAAAGGGACTGGTCCAGTGTGCCAACTTGGTCAGCATGGGGAAGGTGGGCCGAAGGGCCTGTTTGGACGTCGGACGAGAAGCCTTGATTTTCCAACATGTTCATACCAGCAACTTCTGGGACATATAGGCAAATTGTTCCCGATGTTGGGGGAGTCAAGAACCAGGAGTCACACAGTTTAAGAATAAGGGGTTGGCCATTTAGGACTGAGATGGGGGAAAACCTTTTCACCCAGAGAGTTGAGTTGTGAATCCGTGGAATTCTCTGCCACAGACACCAATTCACTGGATGTATTCAAGAGAGAGTTAGATATAGCTCTTAGGGCTAACGGAATCAAAGGATATGGGGAGAAAGCAGGAACAGGGTACTGATTCTGGTTGATCAGCCATGATTATATTGAATGGCAGTGCTGGTTCGAAGGGCCGAATGGCCTACTCCTCCACCTCTATGCATCTGTTTCTAAATTACCTGACACTTCTCATGTTACAATCCTGCCTCAATGGCCCTTCCACAGTCCAGCTGATAAACAAATACTCAACTGTGCAAATAATCCCAGCTGCTGAGCAGAATCATTTTCATGATCAGCACAAGTTCCCGTCTAATTCAGAACAAAGGTCGTTCCTTCAAATACATTCTCTCCATCTCTATCCTTATCATTGGGTGGTCGAAAGGGCAGGGCTACTGACAATGAACAGAGCAGTGGGACTAATCGGCCGGGCGTGGTCCTAGCAAAGGGGCCGAATGGCCTACCCTTATTTCCACCTCTTGCTGTCTTCTGGGTAGTTCTGGCAAAGAGCTAGTACAGGGGTGATGGGCAGAACAGCCGGCCTGCCCACTGTATCACTCTGTTTAAACAAGGGACAGATATGATTCAATCCATTTACGACAGTGCTGTTTCAGAGCCTGTAGATATGTGGGCAATGGAGAGATTTTTTTTTACAATAGACAATAGGTGCAGGAGTAGGCCATTCGGCCCTTCGAGCCAGCACCGCCATTCAATATGATCATAGCTGATCATCCCCAATCAGTACCCCGTTCCTGCCTTCACCCCATATCCCCTGACTCTGCTATTTTTAAGAGCCCTATCTAGCCCTATCTATTTTTAAGATATTGATCAGATTCTGGCAGAGGAGGTTAGTTTAATATGAATTTGTGTTTAGTTTACTGTCACGTGTACCGAGGTGCAGTGAAAAGCTTTTGTTGCGTGCTAACCACTCAGCGGAAACTCAATACACGATTACAGTCGTGCCGTCCAATTTGGCATCATGTTCAGCACAAACAACGTGGGCCGAAGGGCCTGTTCCTGTACTGTACGGTTTTGTGTATGTCAATCACAGTAGGTTACTATGTACAGAAATGAACGGGCGTGCATGCATTAAAGTTACTGTACTCTCTTGGATTTTAGGCATGCTTCGTAGATACCCACAAATGCAAAGTCCTGCAACTGCTGGAAACAAAGAACAAGAACCAAAAATGCAAGAATCACTCAGCAACCGTGGAGAGAGAAACAAAACTCATGGTTGAAGTTGAAGGCCCTTCAGTTCTGACCAGTGTTAACCACATATCTCTTCACATCCACATTGTATGACTGTGTGACTCAGAGCATCTATAGACAGGGAAACTGTTGCTACTGTAGACTGACAAGCCTTCATCCGAAATACTGAGTTTTTTTACCACAGTTGCTGTCTACACTGTTGTGTATTTCCAACATTTTTTTTGCTTTTATTTCACATTTTCAGCATCTGCAGTGTTTTGCTCTGGATAACCACCTTATATTTTAGCAGCCTTCAAAATGGGATCTAGGAACGATATCTCACACACATGCAGACACACAGGAGGAAACATTGCAGATGGAACCAAGGCCATTTTGTGTCATCTCAAGCCATTCCATTAATGCAGAGACATCTTGCATTAGAAGATCGACTCAAAATGCTGGAGTAACTCAGCGGGACAGGCAGCATCTCTGGAGGGAAGGAATGGGTGACGTCTCGGGTCAAGACTGAAGTGGGATCTCGACCCGAAACTCAGACACATCCAGCAGCTTACCTCAAATTCTGAATCAACCTGGGGTAAAATACCAAGGAACAATTTTAACAGAATATTACACATGCATCTGCAGTTCATTGCCACACATCTTGCATTAGGTGTCACTAACACCTGACATGCATGGAGCAGTCTCAGAGTAAACCAGAACATCACACATCTTGTTGCATGCAGCCTATTGTCTGTTCCTGTCCACAGGGGGGAAATGGAGGAGGACTGGCCAAATGTTGTGCCTTCCACCACAGTGATGAATGCTGTGGTGGATGTTTGTGTTACATTTTTATTGTGGTTGTGTGTTCTTTATTATTGTACTGCTGCTGACAACCCAAATTCCACCGACCCTGGTTGTGTGGCAAATAAATTCTATCTAATTCTATCATTGTTCATCAAAGGCGTTTTAGGATTCAACACTTGAGATATTGTGGGAAGTTGTGTCATCTGGACTTGCCCTTTGTGTTGTCGGCTTTAGGTTTTCAATCTGATTACATTCCACGGCCAATTTTTGAACCTTTGAAAACTCTAGTTACACACATGCACACACCCGCGCAGAGACACACACACACAGAGACTCAGACACACACTCCCCAGCAGACTTCTACCTGCACAATCACTTTGAATATCAGCACCCAGAGGGACCATCTGGACTAGAGTGAACCACCTCCTCCCCGCCTCTGTACACATTCATACGGCAGCTCTGTCGAGAAGAGCAACCTTCCACATAGAGTATTGGAAGATCCACAGGCTCACTCAGCCTACCAAGATGCAGCACAGCAGAGCATGCAGTTATTGGGAGAATCAACTCAGACACATCCAGCAGCTTACCTCAAATTCTGAATCAACCTGGGATAAAACACCAAGGAACAATTTTAACAGAATATTAATATTAAACCTTATCTTGCATCATCTCAAGCCATTCTATTAATGCAGAGACATCTTGCGTTAGGTGTCACCTAATGGAGCAGTCTCAGAGTAAACCAGAACATCACACAACTTGTTACATGCAGTTTATTATCTCTTGTTCTCAACTTCTATTCAATGAAGGTTCCAAGATGTTTTGAGATTCAACAGTTGAGATATTGTGGGATGTTGTGTCATTGTTCACTGTGTTGTCAGCTTCAATCTGATTTCATGCACTGTCAATTTTTGACCCTTTGAAAACTCCAGTTTCTCACACACAGACAGATACACAAGTTACACAAACGCACACACACACACAGTCTCACACACACACACACACACACACAGTCTCACACACACACACACACACACACACACATCATACAAACAGTCTCACACACACACACATCCTCACACACAGAGTCTCACAAACAGTCTCACACAGTCTCACACACATACACACACACATCATACAAACACAGTTTCACACACACACATTCTCACACACACACCCACAGTCTCACACACACACACACCCACACAGTCTCACACACACAGTCTCACACACAGACAGCCGCGCAGACACATAGGAACAGGTGTACAGGCACATGTGCACGGGCACACAACAGCATGCGCACACACACGCACACTCACACGCTCCCCAGCAGACTTCTACCTGCACAATCACTTTGAATATCGGCACCCAGGGGGAACATCTGGACTGGAGTGAACCACCTCCTCCCCGCCTCTGTACACATTCACACGGCAGCTCTGTCGAGAAGAGCAACCTTCCACATAGAGTATTGGAAGATCCACATGCTCACTCAGCCTACTGAGATGCAGCACAGCAGAGCATGCAGTTATTGGGAGAATCAACTCACAGACACATCCAGAAACTTACCTCAAATTCTGAATAAACCTGGGGTAAAACACCAAGGAATAATTTTAACAGAATATTAATAGTAACAGAGGACATAGGTTTAAGGTGGAGGGGGGAAAGGTTTAATAGGAACCCGAGGGGTAACTTTTCCATACAAAGGGTGGTGGGTGTATGGAATACGCTGGCAGAGGAGGTAGTTGAGGCTGGGACTATCACAAAGTTGAAGAAATATTTAGACGGATAGGACAGGTTCAGAGGGATATGGGTCAAACGCAGGCAGGTGGGACTAGTATACAGTATATGGAAGTTGTTGGTCAGTGTTGGCAAGTTGGGCCGAAGGTCCTGTTTCCATCCTGTACGAGTCTCATGATAATATGATTAATGTGTGAAAAACCACTTTCTTAAATCCCCATAAATATCAGTGAGTTTGATGAACATCAGTCTTACTCCTTCAAATCCTCAGAGCTCACTCATCTACCCCTACCTTAAACAAGAGGGTTGCCAACTGTCCCATATTAGCTGGGACATCCCGTATATTGGGCTAAATTGGTTTGTCCCGTATGGGACCACCCTTGCCCGGTATTTGACTGCTACTACTCGGGGTGAGGGGACTGTCGGGTCAGAGCCCCGACATAATGCAGCCCCCCCCCCTTCCCATGCTCTCAGCACCTCTACTCCAGGGATTCCCTGGTAGTTTGAGACTTATTAATTATTATCGAGTATTATTTTAAACCAAGCGAAGATGGTAAACCATTCTTTCCTAGGAAGACCCACAAAGGTATGCAACAAGGAGCAAACCACCCATTTAGGAAATCACCACACACACTGGGTGAGGCCAAAGAGATGATCGTGGACAGGGGTTAATATGTAAGGCACATTACATGTACCCAATGCTTGAATTTGGACATGCGCAGTTTTACCAACAGAAACCCAAGGACAACCCAAGGCTTTAGTGAAGTCAGAGGGTGGTGAATCTGTGGAATTCTTTGCCACAGACAGCTGTGGAGGCCAAGTCAGTGGATATTTTTAAGGTAGAGATAGATTCTTGATTAGCATGGGTGTCAGAGGTTCTGGGGAGAAGGCAGGAGAATGGGGTTAGGAGGGAGGGATAGATTGAAGGGCAGTGTAGACTTGATGGGCCGAATGGCCTAATTCTACTCCGATCACTTATGACCTTATTGCTCAATACTGACCCAAATATGGTCCCAACTTGTACAGGGGTTAATATGTGAGGTACATTACATGTGCCCTTCCTTCCTACTGCCACCCAGTACTTAGACCCTCTTGTCCCCCCCCCGCCCCCCATCCATCACTACAAAATGTCTTTGTTACTTGAATTTCTCCTGGTCTTAAACAAGTAAATGTAATGGATGGGATTTATATAGCGCCTTTCTAATACTCAAGGCGCTTTACATCGCATTATTCATTCACTCCTCAGTCACACTCGGGGGTGGTAAGCTACTTCTGTAGCCACAGCTGCCCTGGGGCAGACTGACGGAAGCGTGGCTGCCAATCTGCGCCTACGGCCCCTCCGACCACCACCAATCACTCACACACATTCACACACAGGCAAAGGTGGGTGAAGTGTCTTGCCCAAGGACACAACTACAGTATGCACTCCGAGCGGGATTCGAACCGGCTACCTTCAGGTTGCCAGACGAACACTTAGCCCATTGTGCCATCTGTCGTCACAACTGTAACAACTTGAGACATTAATAAGTAACATTGCGCGGACTATATTAGGAGCGTGCAGGGTGTGTGTTCCTTACCTTCACTGGAGCTACTGATGGGGTGACAGTGGAGCTGGGAGTGGCAGAATATCCTTGGGATGGGTTGGACTGGTAACCAGGAGTGGATCCTGATGGGTAGCCCGGAGCAGGGCCAGAGGGGTAACCCGCGGCAGGGCCCGACCCAAAACCCGGAGCTGGACCCGACGGATAACCCGGAGCTGGGCCAGACGGATATCCCGGAGCTGGGCCAGACGGATATCCAGGGGTGGGGCCCGATTGGAATCCAGGGGCGGAACCGGGATATCCAGGATTGTAGGGTGGTGCTCCGGGCTGACTGGGCTGGCCCGGGTACATTCCGTAGGGGGGTGTTGGCTGTTGATTTGGTGGGGCCCCATAACCCATGTTGGGTTGACCTGGACCAAAGCCACCAATGGTGTTCGATATGCTTTGAGCCTGCAACAGAAACAGAAGGCAACACCACAGGGTTAAGATTCTAGAATCAAGAGAGTTTATTGTCATGTGTTCCAGATGGGACAATGAAATTCTTGTTTTGCTTCAGCACAACAGAACATAGTAGGCATTGACTACAAAACAGATTAGTGTGTCCATATACCATTATATACATATATACACACATGAATAAATAAACTGATAAAGTGCAAATAACAGATAATGGGCTATTAATGTTCAGAGTTTTGTCCGAGCCAGGTTTAATAGCCTGACCGGGGTGGGACAAGTCTTTGATTATGTTGGCTGCTTTTTCGAGGCATTGTGAAGTGTCGAAGAGTCAATGGTGGGAAGTGTGATCTGTGTCTGATGGGCTGGGCTGCGCTTTCAACTCTGAACCATTCTTGCGGTCTTGGGTAGAGAAGTTCCCAAACCAAGATGTGGTGCAATCCCACAGTATGCTTTCTATGGTGTAACCGTAAAGGGTTGTGAGAGGATCGGAGCCAAGTCAAATTTCCTCATTTTCTAAGGAAGTTGCTCTCACTTCAATCTGGTTGTTCCTCAACACATCGTGAGTAATATTCACACCAAGGAACTTGATGCTTGCAAAACGCGCAAGAAGGAACTGCGGATGCTGCTTTACACCGAACATAGACACAAAATGCTGGAGAAACTCATCACACTTCCTGAGGTCGATGATCAGCTCCTTGGTCTTGCTGGCATGGATGGGGTTGTTGTCAGGGGGACCTTGCTGCCCAACTAACACCACCCTCAACAACACCCTCGCACATTCAAACCCCACAGCCGAGCACAAATTCACATGCTCCTGAAACGTTGCCTATTTCCTTCGCTCCATAGATGCTGCTGCACCCGCTGAGTTTCTCCAGCATTTTTGTCTACCTGCCTCCCCTTAATGCCTGACTTATTTTTCGTGTTACTCTCTGGCTCACCTGTAAAGGGAACATGAGAGGTGACATAAAAGCTGACTCTAAGGCGTCGAGGGACTGGACACCTTACACCATGACAAGATGCTTCAAAAGAGAAGAGAAAACACACAGAAATACTGAACAAAGGGTGCCTAATCTGCAGGGAGATTCTAACAGTAAACAAATGGTCCTTGGCATAAAAGCGTTATAAGTAGCTATCTATCACAGCAACTGTAGAAGTAGATTGTAACAATCCGTTCAAATACCACCGAGATAGTTTGACTTCTCGATTCCCACAGGACATAGGAAGAGGCATTTATTTTTCAAACCATGCTGAACCACAGAGCAAACTGAATCAGCTTACAGTGGCAATGATTATAACACAATTACTAATGGGGCTGTCCCACTTTACGAGCTAATTCAAGAGCTCTCCCGAGTTTTTTATAAAAAAACCTCATAGAAGCACGTAGAATGTACGTAGCGGGTACGTTGGAGCTCGGGACGTCTCTTAACGCTAACGGCAGGTACTCGGGAAATGCGGTAAGCTTGGGAAGACTCGTGAAGATTTTTCAACATGTTGAAAAATGCCCACGAGAGCCCCGAGTACCGACGAGCGGCTATTAACGTAATTCTCCGAGTTCGAATCAGTGGAAATTTGGGAGAACTCTTGAATTAACTCGTACAGTGTGACAGCCCCCAAACAATGTGAAGCAAGGAACTGCAGATGCCGGTTTACACCGAAGATAGACACAAAATGCTGGAGTAACTCAGCGGGACAGGCAGCATCTCTGGAGAGAAGGAATGGGCGACGTTTCGGGTCGAGACCCTTCTCTTTAGACGTGTCAGACTCTTTCTCGAGTCTGAGGAGGGGTCCTAACCCAAAACGTCACCTATTCCTTTTCTCCAGAGGTGCTGCCTGACCCGCTGAGGTACTCCAGCATTGTGTGTCCACGGTTAACAATGACCCTGGGTCTGTGCCACAGTGCCACTCAGAATAAGTTTATAAAAGTGCACTCACCATTCCTTCCATATAGGAGGGGTTTAGATTTGGTAAGTTATTGATTAATTCCAACCCGATTAGGGGACCACCCCATGGGTTACCACCTGAAATCACACAAGAAGCAAGGAGATGAGCAGATGAGGAGACATTCATTTAGTCAGTGGGTGGTGAATCTGTGGAACTCTTTGCCACAGAAGGCTGTGGAGGCCAAGTCAGTGGATATTTCTAAGGCAGAGATAGATAGATTCTTGATTAGTAAGGGTGTCAGAGGTTATGGGGAGAAGGCAGGAGAATAGGGTTAGGAGGGAGAGATAGATCAGTCATGATTGAATGGCGGAGTAGACTTGATGGGCCGAATGGCCTAATTCTACTCTTATTCCTCATGACATTATGACCTTAAGAAGCAAGTGGTGTTTCGGTCCCAGGACCTTCTGGTCACAAATGTAGCCAAGGTCACAAACAAGTACTCAAACTGCGGACAAGATGATCTCTGGAACCAGGGACATGACGTGGGTTGAATGAATGAAGCTAGCTGGTTACTGTATCCATAGTTTCTATCAAAGATGAACCATTTCTGTTTCAACTAATTTCCCCAGAGGTTGGCCGAGCCTTGGCCAAATCCAAGATCCCAGTCTGTAGAAAGTTCCGGACTGTATCTAGGATGAGACAGTACCATGGAAACATTGCACCCAACGAGTCTTCCGTCCAGTCCCTCTCCCAGATGCTGCTTGTCAGCACAGACTCGATGGGCCAAAGGGTCTGTTTCCACACTGTATCTCCAAAACAAACTATGATGGTGCCGGCAGAGATTAGTTTAAACTGGGCATCATGTTCGGCATGGATATTGTGGGCTGAAGGGCCTGGCGCTGTGTTGTTCTATGTTTTTCACAGGGGATCTATCCTACCGCACAAACTCGGATTGCTATCCACAGCGTGGCTTGATGGGGGTTCAGGGTAAGAGACACTTGGCCATTCAATCTGGACACCAATGTAACGCCCCCAGTGTATCGCACGATGTATAAAATTCCATGTCCAAGAATGGAGTTGAGTTTCGGGGTGGGGCGTCCCATTACTGCACATGACTGTAAACAAATTCCTGCACCAGGGACGGGCCTCAAACCAAACGCACTCGCTTCAAGAAAGTATCTCACTCTCAAAGGACTAATCGACAGACAGAAATAACTGGGTACACTGCACTGCGGTGACATGGAGTTGCTCCTGCACTCTCCAATTCAAATCATCAAAGGCAAACCTCGGACTGAGTGGTGAAAGATTTGGGTTTTTAACGCTGAACTGCACTTTAGGAAATTATGTTCGAGAAAACACTGAAGTCAGGGAAAACTCGAGAGCTGCAGTTCTAATGAACGAGGGCGTAATTAATGCAGAGCGATGACCATGGTCTCAGACTGGCTGGAGTCCAGCGATTCCCGCTGGGGGGTAGGGAAGGTGGGGCTTGGTGGCTATTTCGGAGTAATCTATTCTTATGTTCATTGTGTTGGTGGGATAGGCGGGCGTGCGGATTGGGTGCACGCCCTCGCATTTAGAAGAATGGACTGTACACAATTCTCACAGGGGTCGGCAAGACAAAGGGTGGCACGGTGGTGCAGCGGTAGAGTTGCTGCCTCACAGCTCCAGAGACCCCGGTTCGATCCTGACTACGGGTGCCGTCTGTACGGAGTTTGTACGTTCTCCCCGTGACCTGCGTGGGTTTCCTCCAGGTGCTCCGGTTTCCTCCCACATTCCAAAGACGTGCAGGTTAATTGACTTAGGTAAAAATTTAAAATTGTCCCCAGAATGTGTACGGGGATCACTGATTGGCACGGACTCTGAACTAAACTAATCCTACGCCAGGGATATCCAATAATCTAGGGACCACAGGGTCAAACTAATGGGTCAGCTATTTACCTGCTTACCAAGTCCGTGCCGACCAAAGATCACCCCGTACACTATTATATAAACTAGGGACAATTTACAATTTTACTGAAGCCGGAGAAAACCTACATGGTCACAGAGAGAACGCACAAACTCCATACACACAGCACCCGTAGTCAGGATCGAACCCGGGTCTCTGGCGCTGTGAGGCAGCAACTCTACCGCCATCTCAGAAAGGAAGTCCTGTCAGTCGTGTCAGCCCTGCCTGGGTCCTCTCGGGAGACGGTGCGGTATTGAACCTTACCTTGTGCTGGCGGGAACATTCCTGGGACCTGCGGGTACCCCCCCTGTGCGGGTGGGTAACCCCCAGGAGCGGGCGGGTAGCCCCCTGGAGCCTGCGGGTATCCTGGGTAGCTCATCCTCTGTAAACCTGCAGAGGAAAGAAAATGGGTATCTATGAACTTTACAGAGAGATACAGTGTGGAAACAGTCCATTCGGCCCATCACATCCATTCTGAACAATGGGAGCCCATCCAGTTTTAATCCCATCTGCAAGCACTTGGCCCTTGCCACTGTATGACAAGGTGATTGAAGTGGTCATCTAGACATTTCTTAAATACCATAACCTCTGACACCTGTACTAATCAAGAACCTATCTATCTCTGCTGTAAAAATATCCATGGACTTGGCCTCCACAGCCTTCGGTGGCAAAGAATTCCACAGATTCACACAGCAGGAAACCGAAAGGCCGAGGGAAAACCCATGCGGTCACGGGGAGAGCGTGCAAACTCCGTACAGACAGCACCCATAGTCAGGATTGAACCCGAGTCTCTAGCGCTGGGAGTCTGCACCACCGTGCCGTTATTGGGCTCTGGTTAGATATTCAAAGTATAGAGGACACGCTATCGTTAATAAAATTCCACGTCACTTCCTTGGACTACAGCCTGCTATTGACATGAGATGGAAACTTGGGAAAACTCTAGATTTTCCTACTGAGCAGGGAAAGTGAGGGGTCGGAAAAATCTTTATTAAAGCCCACTCACCTGGACAACAGGCTTCTTTGTGCAAAGAACACTTCCACAGGGTGAAAGCACATTAGCCAAAGTACACACGGACTGTGACAGCACTAGTATTTGTTTACAATGATGTAAAGATGAACTAATGTTTATATACTTGGCACATACTGGTATATACACACACACACACAAACGCTCACACACAAACACTTACACGCTCACACAAACACACTCAGACACAAACACTTACACGCTCACACACACACTCACACTCAAACACTCACACACAAACACACACATACACACGCACACAAACACACACATACACACGCACACATACAAACACTCACACACAAACACTCAGACACACTCACGCGCACACACAAACACTCACAAACACTCACGCTCAGACACACACTGGCACAAACACTCACACACAAACACTCAGACACACACACACACACAAACAAACTCACACAAACATGATCACACACACAAACACAAACACACACACACTAACACTTACACACTCACTCACCCACACACACACACACACACACACACACACACACACATCAAACTTGTCAAAAGCAAATAACAGCTTTGACGGACTTGGTGAGGTCAAGGGTTTAACAGTGGGAGGGCTGGGATGGCAGGAGGCAGATCAAGTAAAGAGGGCCACATTATCATTATATTTTGGAGCACAATAACTGGACGCAGTGTCAAGTCTCCGCACCTCCCGAGGTTAACATTGGACCTGTACCTGTGTCTGTTTCTCTTGTAATTAATAATGGACTAAACTTTACACTTGAAGACCTTATCCATCTAAGCAACGAGAGCTAACAACCGTTTTGGAGTCAATCAGAACAAAATGAGTTTTTAACATCAACTAGCAACATGTGTCGGTCTTCACAGAAGCTGCCTGACCCTCTGGGTATTTCTAACATTTTCTGTTTTTTAATTAAGTCGGCACAGTGGTGCAGCTGGTAGAGCTGGTACCTCACAGCGCCAGAGACCCGGGTTTGATCCTGACTACGGGTGCTGTCTCTATGGAGTTTTGTACGTTCTCCCTGTGACCGCGTGGGTTTCCTCCGGGTGCTCCGGTTTCCTTCCACATTCCAAAGGCGTGCAGGTTTGAAACATAGAAAATGTGAAACATAGAAAATAGGTGCAGGGGGAGGCCATTCAGCCCTTCGAGCCAGCACCGCTTTTGAAGGTAAATTACCCCTAGTGTGTAGGAAGTGGATCAGAAAGTGGAACTATTATGAACAGGTGATAGATGTTTAGCACATCTCAGTTTTAAAATGACCAGCCACTTGTAACTATGTCCATTATCCAAGTTTCCCCCATTGGTGAATACATCCCAACATCCAGCTCGGAAACTCCTCTTAAATTCTAATATATTTGAATAAAATCATCCTCATTCCTCTAAACTTCACAGACTTCCGGCCCAAACTATTTAATCTCTGTTGGGTCGGATAATCTATCCATCCCAGATAGACACAAGATGCTGGGGTAACTCAGCCAGACAGGCAGCATCTCAGGTGAGAAGGTTTTGGGTCGAGTCCCTTCTTCAGGCTGTTCTGGTCCCGGGAATTGTTCTGGTGAATCTCCCAAGAACTTTCTCCGATGTTACTCCAACTTTTTTTTTCGGGTAAGGGAACTATAGTTTAGTTAATTATTACTGTCACATGTACCAAGGTACGGTGACAAGCTTTTTGTTGCAGGCTATCCAGTCAGTGAAAAGTTTAACATGATTACAATCAAGCCGTCCAGATACAGGATAAAAGGAATAACGTTTAACACAAGGTAAAGGCTAGAGTCTGAAGAAGGGTCTCGACCCGAAACGTCACCCATTCCTTCTCTCCAGAGATGCTGCCTGTCCCGCTGAGAATTTTACTCCAGCTTTTTGTGTGCATCTTCGGTTTAAACCAGCATCTGCAGTTCCTTCTTACACGTATACTGAGGAGGATTGGTTGAGGTTCGGTCCCGACATGCCAGTTAGCAGACTCTGCCAGATGCAACCTGTTGCCATAGCTACCAACAGAAAGGTCAGGAATATAAAGAATGCAAATTAAATGGGAGTTCCACATTCCGTTAACTGTTTAATGACCGGGTAAAGTCACTAATGGCTTTAGCAGAATCGACTGTAAGTAACTACTGTAGTTAGTGCAATGTCCAGGGACGTTTCATTTCATCCCGGTCTTTGCTAACTATCAAATCACATTGTAAAGAGCGTGTCGGAAGGAACTGCAGATAGACACAAAATGCAGGGATAACTCAGTGGGACAGGCAGCATCTCTGGAGAGACTGAAGGGTCTTAACCTGAAACGTCACCCATTCCAGCTCTCCAGAGATGCTGAAGAAACTGTGCAGGTCAAGCAGCATCTGTGGAGACAATGAGATGGTCGGTGTTTCGGGTCAAGAACCTGCAACACTGAAATGATTCCCTCCAAAAATAAGGAGTGGAAGCAAGTGTGAAAACGCACACCTCCAGATTCAGGGACAGTTTCTTCCCAGCTGTTATCAGGCAGCTGAATCATCCTACCACAACCAGAGAGCAACGGTGAATGCGATCTCGATAACAATCAGCACGGGAGCACCTCAAGGCTGCGTGCTCAGCCCCCTGCTGTACTCACTCTATACTCATGGCTGCGTAGCCAACCACAGTACAAACTCCATCATCAAGTTCGCTGACGACACCACTGTTGTGGGACGTATCACTGATGGGGATGAGTCAGAGTATAGAAGAGAGATCGAGTAACTGTCCATATGGTGCCAGCGCAATAACCTGGCCCTCAACACCAGCAAAACCAAGGAACTGATTGTGGACTTTGGAAGGAGTAGGAGGGGGACCCACAGCCCCATTTATATCAACGGGTCGATGGTTGAAAGGGTCAAGAGCTTCAAATTCCTGGGCGTGCACATCTCTGAAGATCTTTCCTGGTCCGAGAACACTAATGCAATTATCAAGAAAGCTCATCAGCGCCTCTACTTCCTGAGAAGATTACGGAGAGTCGGTTTGTCAAGGAAGACTCTCTCTAACTTCTACAGGTGCACAGTAGAGAGCATGCTGACCGGTTGCATCGTGGCTTGGTTCGGCAATTTGAGCGCCCTGGAGAGGAAAAGACTACAAAAAGTAGTAAACACTGCCCAGTCCATCATCGGCTCTGACCTTCCTTCCATCGAGGGGATTTATCGCAGTCGCTGCCTCAAAAAGGCTGGCAGTATCATCAAAGACCCACACCATCCTGGCCACACACTCATCTCCCTGCTACCTTCAGGTAGAAGGTACAGGAGCCCGAAGACTGCAACAACCAGGTTCAGGAATAGCTACTTCCCCACAGCCATCAGGCTATTAAACCTGGCTCGGACAAAACTCTGATTATTAATAACCCATTTTCTGTTATTTGCACTTTATCAGTTTATTTATTCATGTGTGTATATATTTATATTATGGTATATGGACACACTGATCTGTTTTGTAGTAAATGCCTACTATGTTCTGTGTGCTTAAGCAAAGCAAGAATTTCATTGTCCTACACAGGGACACATGACAATAAACTCACTTGAACTTGAATTACTCTCTACCTCATTGGTGACCTTCGGACGTTCCTTGATCGGACTTTGCTGGCTTTACCTTGCACTGAACGTTATTCCCTTTCCAATGTATCTATACACTGTAAACGGATAGATTGTATTCATGTATTGTCTTTCTGCTGACTGGTTAGCACGCATCATCAGCGGTCATTTGAAACAAGTATGGCTGTCCTCTCCTCTCCATAGGGTGGTCTACTTATGGGTCTGTAGAGGCTGATCCGCGATCCACACACCTTGGTGCAATGTGGGCAGTGGAGACTGGCGGTGGTCGGCAGTCGTTGAGCCCCCTTCTCTCTCTCTCCTTACGGTGCTATCGCTTTGTCTCTGTGACACGGCGTTGTTCCGTTTCGTGACGTGCAGCTCCTTCCCGCACGGATTTCCTCCAGGAGTGCCTGTCCAGTGCAAAATGCTCCCAGCTGCTCGATGTGATGTGGAATTTCTTCAGACTGTTCTTGATGTTGTCCTTGAAGCGTTTCTTTGGCCCACGGGAGGCTCGCTTGACCTTCCTTCAATTGAGAGTAGCGCGCAACAAAAGCTTTTGACTGTACCTCGGTAGACGTGACGATAAACTAAACTGAACTGAAGCAAAGATACACACCAAAAGCCGGAGTAACTTCTATCTTCGGTTTAAACCAGCATCTGCAGTTCCTTCCTACACATTTGAGCTGAAGCAAGTCATTTTTGAGCCAAAACACAGCCCAAGACGAGTAGCTCCATGTAGCACCAAAGTAACCAGCTAGACTGGTTCCGACATGCTTACTGATTGACTCACCGGCTATTTCTGCTGAATCTACACCAAGCAAAGAACTGCAGACGCTGGTTTCTATACCAAAGATTGACACAAAGTGCTGGAGTAACCTAGCGGGTCAGACAGCATCTCTGGAGGAAAAGGATGGGTGACGTATAGGGTCGGAACCCTTCTTCGGACTGAAAGTGGGGGTGAAGAGCTAAAGGGGAGAAAACGGTAGAGTTGTGCCTCATTGCACCGGAGACCCAGGTTCGATCCTGACGACGGGTGCTGTCAGTACGGAGTTTGCACGTTCTCCCCATGAGCTTTCCTCGGGCGCTCTGGTTTCCTCCCACACTCAAAAACTGTGCTATTGTGTGTGGGTTAATTGGCTTCGGTAAGAATTGTAAATTGTCCCTTGTGTGTAGGATAGTGCTAGTGTGCGGGGATCGCTGGCCGGCGCGATCTCGATGGGCCGAAGGGCCTGTTTCCGTGCTGTATCTCACAAGTAAAGTAAATCAGTAAATAAGCTTCAGGCAGAGATAGATAGATTCTTGATCAGTGCGGGTCTCAGGAGTTATGGGGAGAAGGCAGGAGAATGGGGTTAGGAGGGAGAGATAGATCAGCCGTGATTGAATGGCAGAGTACATGTGATGGGCCGAATGGCCTAATTCTGCTCCTATCGCTTAGGGATGATCAGGGCCAGCAACAAATCACCTCTGACAGGGAGGTGCCAAAGTAGGCCCATAGCTGGCATGGGAAGGAGATCGATCCGGAGAGCACTGGGAATCACAGAGGGAGGGGGAACAGTGATAGAGAAGGTCTCCCAGAACTCCCAGAGAGAGGAGGAACTTTGCGTGGTAAACAGAATGGATCACGTGTCTGGATCGCCAGGATTTAGTTTAAGCGCCCTCGTTAATCATTAATCCCCGACTTTCCATGGGTGAGTTTGAACAGGTCCTGAACTAAGCCTCACAGTCCAAGCAAAACCATTCACTACAAATCCACTACAGTTTTACTGCCTCATTAACTGCTAGGAATTCATTTTGGATCCACAGTATTGAGCAAGGAGCCCCAGGAATGGCTTCTCTGGGATCCTGTTTCACCCTCACAAAGGCACACATAGTTTTAAAAAGATTTCTATGCCACCAGTCACAACTTCAGAATGTCCAGAGAGTCATTGAAAGGCAAAGAGATATTGCTAAATTATGTAGGGACTACCCTTGCTTTCCCTCTCTCTTCCCATTCCGCCCCCTTCCCAGTTCCCCGACTACATTTTATCTCTGTGTGCTTTGTTGGTGCCTTCTCCCAGCTAACAATGATCCATTCTACACTTTTCCATGATCTCCATCCCCTTTGCCTTGTTTTCATACCCTACACTTCCTTATCTATGTATCTCCCTCTCCCCTGACTTCAGTCTGAAGAAGGATCTCGACCCAAATCGTCACCCATTCCTTCTATCAAGAGATGCTGCCTGTCCCGCTGAGTTACTCCAGCATTTGGTGTCTATCTTCGATGTGAACCAGTTCCCCCCTACACAGTTACAAGGACTGGCAGGCTTTCTCTGAAAGGAGACAGGGTTGGAGAATAGTTTAGCGACATGGTAATACATGTAGAAGTTGCAACTGGTATTGACACAGATAACTCATTATACTCCTGGCTTGTTGCCAAAATAACAGAGGTGTATAAATATGCACACATCCTACAGTCCAATTCATGAAGGGGGTTTCTTTGAATAAAGGCACGATGCTGACAGTAAGGCACAGACCGACATCGCTTGAGCCCAAAATAACACAAGTATCAGGTGACAGTGGCTGTTGACAAAACACAGGGACTTTGCACGGGCAGGCTAATGTTTGTTTGTCTATCTTTAAACTATTTATCCTCAGCTGATGGCACGATGGCGCAGCGGTAGAGTTGCTGCCTCACAGTGCCAGGGTCACGGGTTCGATCCTGACTACGGGTGCTGTCTGTGCGGAGTTTGTATACTCACCCCGTGACTGTGTGCGTTTTCCCCGTGTGCTCTGGCTTCCTGGTTCCCCCCCACCCCCCTCCCCAATCTTCGAACATCCCCAATCCTTTCCACTTCTCACACAACTTGCATCTTGTATGTATTTTGCGTTTTATAACTGCTACCAGACCAATCTCCCCCTGGGATAAATAAAGTTCTATCATATTGTATCGTATAACGTGCTTTGAAAACAGAAAGGCAGGGGAAGGGGACATCTTTTTCTTCCTGAACCCACAAACAGAAACACACAGACCACTTCCATATGAAGATTTCCCCTGAACACAGCTGCAATATACACAGTCTACCATTGGCCCTTCACTGTCATCCTGCTTAGTTTTACTGTTCATATCCCCTCGTCCACAGCCAACAATGAACCATTGTGGGCTCCACCGTTTCCACAAACAACAATGGACCGTTGTGGGCTCCACCTTTTCCACAACCAACCATGGACCATTGGACGGCTCCACCTTTTCCACAGCCAACAATGGACCATTGTGGGCTCCACCTTTTCCACAGCCAACAATGGACCATTGTGGGCTCCACCTTTTCCACAGCCAACAATGGACCATTGTGGGCTCCACCTTTTCCACAGCCAACAATGAACCATTGTGGGCTCCACCTTTTCCACAGCCAATAATGAACCACTGTGGGCTCCACCTTTTCCACAGCCAAAAATGAACCATTGTGGGCTCCACTTTTTCCACTGCCAACAATGAACCATTGTGGGCTCCACCTTTTCCACAGCAACAATGGACCATTGTGGGCTCCACCTTTCCTTGATCATTGGTGCTGGCTTTGATTTGTTCTTTGCATGGCATTAAAAAACTGATACCGGCCTTTCTTAAATACTCCTGTCTGCAATGTTTTAAGCTTCCCATTGTGAAAGCTGCCCTGTACAATTTGGGACAGGGATCAATGAAAATATGGCACTTTGGCATTGCGACGTGATGCCTGGTACTGGGCAATCTGATCTCCACTGACCTAGATTGAGAGATAAACAAACCCCTTTCCCACTGTACGAGGTCATTCAAGAGTTCTCCAGAGTTTTCCCCTGATTCGAACTCGGAGAATATCCGTAGCGGGTCGGTAGGAGTTCGTGGATGTTTCGTAGCGGCTCGTACGAGTAAAAAGTAACCATATTTTTCATCACGAGTATTTGTTTACTCGTGGACATTTTTTACAGGGATAAAAAAACGTTACGAGTTTACCGGATGCCCCGACTACCTACCGTTAGCATTACGAGCCGCTACGGGACATCCACGAACTCCTACGGACCCGCTACGGACATTCTCCGATGTTCGAATCGGGGGAAAACTCAGGAGATCTCGTGAATTTCCTCGTACAGTGGGACAGGGGCTTGGTGTACGGCACAAACCCAAATACCTTCCACACAGCCAACAAACTCAAGGTGATAACTAAGAATCGCAAATACTGGTTCCTACCAAAGACAGACATGAAATGCTGGAGTAACTCAGTAGGTCAGGCAGCATCTCTGGAGAAAACAGTGAGTAAAAACGCTCAGCGTCTCCACGTGTACAACAACAGGCCAACGTCGCGAGTACAATCGCAACTGTGAATGTGACACTGTTTGGGTGGAACACTTGCGATATCAGGAGCTGTGGATAACTCCAGCAATGGAAGGTTATTTGACCGATCTTGTCCCCGATGACAAACACCTTCAGTTCCATGCTCATATCTCCATTCACCACGTGACATAGGTTGGAAAATTGCTCAGCTTTTTCTGGCAGAGGGTTCATTTCCTGGTCTGTTTCAGGGAAACATAACTAAACCAAACATCTGACGAACACTGTGTTCAAACCAGTCTGAAGAAGGGTTTCGGCCCGAAACGTCGCCTATTTCCTTCGCTCCATAGATGCTGCTGCACCCGCTGAGTTTCCCCAGCAATTTTGTGTACCATCTGACGAACACTGCCTGACTAACTCAATCTGCACAGAACATCTACAGAATGAACCAACTGCTAACACAGCTTTGGAAACAACACACTAGCAAAATCCCAAACTGGAGCGTACTCTACAGTGCCTTCCAGCGCTGGAGACCCGAGTTCGATCCTTCGAGTTCGAGAGTTTGCACGTTCTCCCCGTGACCGGGTGGGTTTTCTCCGGGTGCTCCGGTTTCCTCCCACATCCCAAAGACGTTTCCAGGTTAATTGACTTGGGTTTAAGAAGGAACTGCAGATGCTGGAAAATCGAAGGTAAACAAAAGTGCTGGAGAAACTCAGCGGGTGCAGCAGCATCTATGGAGCGAAGGAAATAGGCGACGTTTCGGGCCGAAACTCTTGAAGGAAATAGGCAACGTTTCGGGCCGAAACCCTTGAAGGAAATAGGCAACGTTTCGGGCCGAAACCCGGAAGGGTTTCGTCCCGAAACGTTGCCTATTTCCTTCGCTCCATAGATGCTGCTGCACTAGCTGAGTTTCTCCAGCATTTTTGTCTACCTGCCTCCCCTTAATGCCTGATTTATTTTTTGTGTTACTCTCTGGCTCACCTGAAAATGTTGTCTCTGGTGTGTAGGATAGAACTAGTGTATCGTTGGTCAGGGCGGACTCGGTGGGCCGATGGGCCTGTTTTTCAGGTTGTATCTCTAAACTAAAAACTAGACTAAACCACAAACTGGATCTCGAGTTAAGGGATAAATTAACAACGGAGGGCAAACGAGAAGCAAGAGATGATCTTAAAGCACAGAGGACATCAGAGAGATCATGGGTGATTTGAGGCTTGGTTCCAACTAAGAAAGGGAGAAGACAGACACAAAAAGTTGGAGTAACTCAGCGGGACGGGCAGCGTCTCTGGAGAGAAGGAACGGGTGACGTTTCAGGGCGAGACAACTTCTTCTGCTGAGTTACTCCAGCTTTTGGTGTTTATCTCCGGCTTAAACCAGCATCCCGTCCAACACAAGGGAGAGGAGCTGAAGAAATGTTGACTCTTGGCAGAGCTTACAAAACAAAGATAGATTCTCACGTTACAATTCAAACAAAAACATGAATTCCACTATGATTAAAGACTGAAAGTCACACAGTGTAGATAGCTTGATGTTTTTCCCAGCGAGAAATGGCAAACTCTAAAGGGCCGGGCTTAAGGTGGCTGTGGGAAAGTTTAGTAATGTGCGAGGCAGGTTGTTCTTTTGATACACAGACGCAGACACAGACACACATAGAGAGAGACACACATACATAGACAGAGAGAGACACACACAGACACAGACATACATAGAGAGACACAGTCACAGACACACATAGAGAGAGAGGCACACAGACAGACAGAGAGAGAGACACACACACAGACACACATAGAGAGAGACACACATACATAGACAGAGAGAGACACACACACACAGACACACATAGAGAGAGACACACAGACATAGACAGAGAGAGACACAGACATAGACAGAGAGAGAGACACACATAGAGAGAGAGAGAGACAGACACAGACGCAGGTAGGAGCCTAGAACACACTGTTAGGGGAGGTGATACAAGCAGATAAATAGCAGCAGCATTTACAAGGCATTTATATATACATATAAACAGGCAGGGAAGGGAGGAAAATAGATCAGGAGGAGGCAGGTAGGACTCGTGTGAACTTGCAGGGACATCAGAGTCTGCAGAGTGTGGGACTCAGCCCAATCTATCACGGGCACAGTTCTCCCCACCATCAAAAGCATCTACACCAGGCTCTGCTTCAAGAAGAGAGCGCCTATCATCAAGGAGCCCCAGCATCCGGGCACAAAATGCTGGAGTAACTCAGCAGGACAGGCAGCATCTCTGGTGACGTTTCGGGTCGAGGATCCTTCTTCAGTAGATGCTGCCTGACCCGCTGAGTCACTCCAGCACTTTCTGGGTTTTTTTTCTGGATTTTCGATCATGGTTTCTGGATGGATGGGATCCGGGAAGAGAATAGATAAGGTCAAAGTAAGCCTCTTGACCCCTTCAACCCCACCCCACCCGTCCAGAAGATCATGTCTGATCTTTTAGCCCACTCCCCTCCCCCTGCCTATATCGTAATTTAATTTTACTTCCTCCCTGAGCATTTCCCAGTTCTGACGAAAGAGAGAAGTAGATGATGCATGTCCTGCTGAGTTACTCAAGCATTTTGTGTCAATCATCAGTGAAAATGATCAGTCAGATCTAGGAGGAAGTTTTGCCATTAATTACACATTTGGCTCGACGGACATTCTCGTCAAAACAATGGTGAAGTGTCAGAGAGAAGAGGGCTTAAAGTGAAACGGACAACTTGTTTTATAGAAACATAGAAACATAGAAAATAGGTGCAGGAGTAGGCCATTCGGCCCTTCGAGCCTGCACTGCCATTCGATATGATCATGGCTGATCATCCAACTCAGTATCCCATCCTTGCCTTCTCTCCATACCCCCTGATCCCTTTAGCCACAAGGGCCACATCTAACTCCCTCTTAAATATAGCCAATGAACTGGCCCCAACTACCTTCTGTGGCAGAGAATTCCACAGATTCACCACTCTCTGTGTGAAAAATGATTTTCTCATCTTGGTCCTAAAAGACTTCCCTCTTATCCTTAAACTGTGACCCCTAGTTCTGGACTTCCCCAACATCGGGAATAATCTTCCTGCAATCTAGCCTGTCCAACCCCTCAAGAATTTTGTAAGTTTCTATAAGATCCCTCCTCAATCTTCTAAATTCTAGCGAGTACAAGCCGAGTCTATCCAGTCTTTCTTCATATGAAAGTCCTGCCATCCCAGGAATCAGTCTGGTGAACCTTCTCTGTACTCCCTCTATGGCAAGAATGTCTTTCCTCAGATTAGGTGACACAGAGGGTGGTGGGTGCCTGAAACACATTGCCAGGGATGGTGGTGGAGGCAGAAACTATGTGTGGTGTTCAAGAGGCTTTTAGATCGGCACATGGATATGCAGAGAATGGAGACACATGGATCATGTGAAGCCAGATAAGTGGTGGTGTTGGCATCTTAATCGTCACAGATAGTGCGGCTGATATCCTGTCGGGTATTCAGTGCCATTTCATGCACAACCCAACTCCACATTCATCCACATGTGAAAATTACCACTCAATTCTAATGCTATTGGTTGGGAGATAAATACTGGATAGGACATTGTGGAGAACTCCGTGTAAATTCACGCTTGAATTTCCCGAGCTTTGTGGTATTAATACTTTCCCTGAAGGGTATTAATACTAGCCGCAAAGAGTATTAATACTAGCCCCACAGAGCATTAATATAGCCGGGAAGGGCATCAATACGAGCTGGGAATGGTATTAATATTAGCCCAAAAGGGTATTAATGCTCGCCAGGAAAGGTACTAAACTAACCAGAAGGGTATTAATACTAATGGGAAGGTTATTAATACTCGCTGGGAACTTTATTAACACTAGCTGAAAAGCTATTAATACAATGTAGTCAGCTGCAACTGGATATATTACACCCCAAAACCTCCAAATGGGTTGTCCAGTCAAATGGTCTATTCTCAATGCTTTTTTTTTAAACTATCTAATAATCTAAAGATTATAACCTTCAAAATAGATATTTCTCCTGACATTTCTAGTGCCCTGGATTTCTCGTTTTTAAGTAAGTAAGTTTATTGGCCAAGTATTCACATACAAGGAATTTGCCTTGGTGCTCCGCCCACAAGTAACAACATGACATACAGTGACAGTTACGAATGACTCCGAAAACACTAAACATTAATAATAATAAAACATTAATGATAAAACACCATTGATCAAGCATGTGAACCAACAAAATACCAGATCAAAGGGAGGCTACAGATTTTTGGCTGTTGAGTAGAGCAACTACTCGGGGATAAAAACTGTTTTTATGTCTGGCTGTGGCCGCTTTGACAGTCCGGAGTCGCCTTCCAGAGGGAAGTGATTCATAGAGTTCAAAGAAAATGTCCGGGCATCGCAGATTTCGGGAGTTCAGGAGACCCTGGGGCCACAACTGCAAAGGTAGTCACTACACATGGACAATGGATGGTCAAGTCACTACATTACTGGCTTAGGGAGATCACCTACCCTGTGGCCAAGCCACAAGAAGCCCCCGGTTTCCAGGAGCTCCCCCCCCCCCCCCCCAACGACTCCCACCTTCTGCACATTGCTCAACACCTCTCTGCAAAGCTTTGCCCTCAGGAGAGGTGGATTCAGCTGTGGAGTCTATGTACAAGTACAATCTACAGGCCTGGACAGAGTGGATGTGGAGAGGATGTTCCCACAGGTGCAGGGGTCGGTAACCTACGGTCCACGGGCCAGGTCTGACCCATAACCCGAAATCATCCGGCCCACGGGCCTATTTTTTTTCCAATTTGTTTTCACGACCTGGGAACTGCAGCCAGTCCAGGGGACGAGGGGTGACCTGGGAACAGCAGCTCGTCCCGGGGCACGCAGGCTACCTGGGCGCTACAGCCAGTCCCGGGGTACTCAGGTGACCTGGGCGCTACAACCAGTCCCGGGGCAGGCAGGCGAGGGACTTGGGGACCGCAGAAAACGAATTGAAAAACACGTGAAAATTAATGCGAAAAACACCAAGTGCCGCCATCCGCTCACACACACATGGGTCCAGGCCCCTATGCAGAACAAGGTTGACGACTCCTGCACTAGTGGGAGTGTGTAGGACCAGAGCTCAGACTAAAAGGAAGGCAGACAAAAATGCTGGAGAAACTCAGCGGGTGAGGCAGCATCTATGGAGCGAAGGAATGGGTGATGTTTCGGGTCGAGACCCTTCTTCAGAAAAAGGACGTTTTTTTTAGAAAAGAGAAATTTCTTTAGTCAGAGGGTGGTGAATCTGTGGAATTAATTGCCAGAGAAGGTTGTGGAGGCCAAGTCAGTGGATATTTTCAAGGCAGAGATAGATAGAGTCTTGATTAGTACGGGTGTCAGGGGTTATGGGGAGAAGGCAGGAGAATGGGGTTGAGAGGGAGAGAAAGATCAGCCACGATTGAATGATGGAATAGACTTGAAGGGACGAATGGCCTAATTCTGCTCCTAGAACGGATGAACTGTGAAAGAGCCACCACCTTTGACACATCTAGTCGTCACATTTATTTATATAGCACATTTAAAAAACAACTCTCGTTGGCCATTTATTATAAGAATAGTATAAACAAACAAACTACATACATATATACATATAGCCCTCGCTCAGTGGACGTCAGGAAAGGCTAGGGAGTACAGGCAAGTTTTTAGACCTAAAGGAGTCGATGGAGGGGGCTTCACGTGAAAGCGTTCGGTGAAGTGCAAGCTAGAAATAAACTCAAAGCCCGTTCCATTTAACATTATTTCCATGTCTTTTAAAAATAGCATTATTGGCAAAACTCCCAGTAACATCACCGGAATAGGTCACATGAAAGCTAATATTTGCATATGATATTAGCTTCCTCATAGATTTCCATGGACTGAGCATCCGAAGATCAACGCTAATGCGATTGAACAAACATAGAAACATTTAAAATAGGTGCAGGAGTAGGACATTCAGCCCTTCGAGCCAGCACCGCCATTCAATATGATCATGGCTGATCATCTAAAATCAGTACCCCGTTCCTGCTTTCTCCCCATATCCCTTGATTCCATTAGCCCTAAGAGCTAAATCTAACTCTCTCTTGAAAACATCCAGTGAATCGGCCTCCACTGCCTTCTGTGGCAGAGAATTCCACAGATTCACAACTCTCTGGGTGAAAATGTTTTTCCTCATCTCAGTCCTAAATGGCCTCCCCCTTATTCTTAAACTGTGACCCCTGGTTCTGATCCCCCCTAACATCAGGAACATTTTCCCTGCATCTAGCCTGGCCAGTCCTTTAAGAATTTAATATGTAGATGTGGAATCTACATAACTTGTTTTTTTGTGCAGTCATTTGAATCACTTGAATATCAAAGACCCAGAGGCATTCACCTCCAAGGTGGCAAGGCCAGTCTCTCTTGACTCCTACATAAGCAGTCATTCTTCACAAGATTTTAAATTTACTGATGGAAGATTCAGCATGATAAACAGGCCTTCGGATCAACGAGTCCACGTTGACCATCGATCACCCGTCCACACTAGTTCTATGTTATCATAGAAACATAGAAATTAGGTGCAGGAGTAGGCCATTCGGCCCTTCGAGCCTGCACCACCATTCAATATGATCATGGCTGATCATCCAACTCAGTATCCCATACCTGCCTTCTCTCCATACCCCCTGATCCCTTTAGCCTCAAGGGCCACATCTAACTCCCTCTTAAATATAGCCAATGAACTGGCCTCAACTACCTTCTGTGGCAGAGAATTCCAGAGATTCACCACTCTCTGTGTGAAAAATGTTTTCCTCATCTCGGTCCTAAAAGATTTCCCCCTTATCCTTAAACTGTGACCCCTTGTTCTGGACTTCCCCAACATCGGGAACAATCTTTCTGCATCTAGCCTGTCCAACCCCTTAAGAATTTTGTAAGTTTCTATAAGACCCCCCCCTCAATCTTCTAAATTCTAGCGAGTACAAGCCGAGTCTATCCAGTCTTTCTTCATATGAAAGTCCTGACATCCCAGGAATCCCACTTTCTTGTCCACTCCCTACACACTAGGGACAATTTACAGAGGGGCAATTAACCTACAAATCTGCACGTCTTTGGGATGTGGGAGGAAATCGGAGTACCCAGAGAAAGCCCGAAAAAAATCATGATCAGAGGACGTGCAAACTCCACACAGACAGCACCCAAGGTCAGGATCGAACGGGGTCTCATGGTGCTGTGAAGCAGCGGCACTACCAGCTGCGCCATCGTGCCGCACAATATTTCTTAAAGCACGTTATTTGGTAATGTTAGGCGTTCCTCTGTATGGAAACCTGAGATGTTGAAAATGGCGGCTATTTTCCAACATTATAACAATAGTCAATACTTTAAACCTGCTTCATTTGTTACGAGGAACTTTACAAAAGACAGGGCGGCACAATGTCATAGCAGTTAAGTTGCTGCATCACAGCGCCAGAGACCCGGGTTCGATCCTGACCTCCGGTACTGCCTGAGCGGTGTTTGCACGTTCTCCCCATGACCGTGTGGGTTTTTCCAGGTGCTCTGGTTTCCTCCCACACTCCAAAAACGTGCAGGTTTTTATCGGAATTGGCTTCAGTAAGAAATTGTAAATTAACTCCAGTGTGCAGAATAGTGCTAGTGCACTCGGTGATAGAAGGTTGGCACGGACTTGATGGGCCGAAGGGCCTGGTTCCATGCTGTATCTCTAAACTAAATCTAAACTTAAGCATTGCTCTGTATAGAAATCTTTCAATGTTGGAAAATAGTTGCTATTTCCCAACATTGCAACAATAATCCAACTTTAAAACTGTTTTGTGTGAGAAAGAACTGCAGATGCTGGATAAAATCGAAGGAACACACAACATGCTGGAGTAACTCAGCGGGTGAGGCAGCATCTATGGGGAGAAGGGATGAATGGGTGACGTTTCTGGTCACTTTAGACCACTTCAGACTGATTTAAAACTACTCTGGTTGGTATGAGGAACTTTAGAAGGGATTCAGTGACTTTAACTGGGTCTGGCGTTCCAGGGCAACAAACGAGCTGTTGTAGTTCAATGTATTTTTTCAAGCTATTATGCAAACAAAAAAAATCATAGGCTGAGAGGAAAATATGATTGCAAGGAGCAGGAACTCTCTCAGAGTGGGTTCAGATCAACTCTGGGCGTGTCGCTACAGAGACTGGACTACACACACACACACACACACAGTCTAATACATGTAATTAACAGGAACTCACAAAGTTAATTATATTTCACGAGGTCTGAAACTTGCTACTAGCTCTCCACGAAAATAAAAAACTTCAACGAGGTGCCCAAGACACAGCCTGGTCACGGAGTCATACCGCCCAGAACTAGGCCCTTCGGCCCAACTCGTCCATTCAAGCTACTCCGCAGAAACAAGGAACTGCAGATGCTGGTTTACATAACAGGACACAGAGTGCTGGAGTAACTCGAAGGTGGACAAAAATGTTGGAGAAACTCAGCGGGTGCAGCAGCATCTATGGAGCGAAGGAAATAGACAACGTTTCGGGCCGAAACCCTAAGGGTTTCGGCCCGAAACGTTGCCTATTTCCTTAAGGGTTTGGTCCCGAAACGTTGCCTATTTCCTTATGGGTTTCGTCCCGAAACGTTGCCTATTTCCTTAAGGGTTTCGTCCTGAAACGTTGCATATTTCCTTAAGGGTTTGGTCCCGAAACGTTGACTATTTCCTTATGGGGTTCGTCCCGAAACGTTGCCTATTTCCTTAAGGGTTTCGTCCCGAAACGTCGCCTATTTCCTTAAGGGTTTCGTCCCGAAACGTTGCCTATTTCCTTCGCTCCATAGATGCTGCTGCACCCGCTGAGTTTCTCCAGCATTTTTGTCTACCATCGATTTTCCAGCATCTGCGGTTCCTTCTTAAACAACGTGCTGGAGTAACTCAGCAGGTCAGGGGCAGAGCCGATTCCTTCTGTCCTGAGATGCTGCCTGGCCCGGTTGAGTTACTCCAGCATTTTGTGTCTGTCTTCGATTTAAAACCCAGCATCTGCAGTTGCGACATATTTTCTCCGCTGCTACAACTGCTCACGGGAAATGGGGAAGGGCGGTGGGGCGGGAATCAGTCCAAGCTGGAAGCAAAAGGCGAATTTAAGGGTAGCGGACTTTAAACTGCGAGTCACCCCGACCTACCTGCTCACTGAATGTCCTCACCGTCCCGAGTCTTGCCCTTGTTCCTCTCTCTTCTTTCTCTCTCTTCCTTGATCTATCTCTCTCTCTCTCTATTTCTTCCTCTCTCTTCCTCCTTTCCTCCTTCGCCAGATAGAGGGAGGCGTGTGTCGACACGGATGACCACTAGCTCAGCCCGACACACCTCTTCGCAACGTCAAGGCAGCGAGGAAGCGGAAATCCGCAATTATCTTTTTTTTTTTAAATACGAACTTGTTTGTTTGTTACCATTCTCTTCCGTGTAAAAGTGCAGAGCAAAGATATATTTGGTGCAGAGTGAAGTTAAAAATCATTTGGAAGTTGACTGACGGTGGAGAGAATGTAGCGAATAAAGTCAACCGCCCACTCCTAACTTAGAAACATAGAAACATAGAAAATAGGTCCACCCTACTATAGTTACCCAACCAGATGCAACTAAATTTAAAGTAGCTCTTTCTTCCCAATAACCCTTTCTGGCTTAAGTCCTCCCTCCACCACCTGAATTGAATTGAATTGAATTGAATTGAATCCTTTATTTGTCATTCAGACCTTTCGGTCTGAACGAAATGCTGTTGCCTGCAGCCATACATGTAATAATAACAAAACACAATAAACACAAATTAACAACCACCACAGTGAGTTCACCAAACACCTCCTCACTGTGATGGAGGCAAAAGTCTTAGAGTTACTGTCTCTTCCCTCCTCTTCTCCCTCTGCGCCGAGGCGATACCCCACCGGGCGATGGTAAGTCAGTCCGCGGTTCAAGCTCCGCGGCCCGGGGGATGGTCGAAGCTGCCCGCAGCTATTGCAACGGGTGCTCCGGAAAACAGGCACCAGCCTGTGACCTGCGAGCTCCCGACATTGTCCTCCATTGGCCCGCGGCCGAGCCCCGGATCCAGGTTGCCGCCGCCTCAGCCGCCGTAGCACCGTCTCCGCCCCGCACCGGGCCGCCCACCTCCAGTTTAAATTCCATTTGGAATATTTTGGAGGACCAAGAAACCAAGAACCAAGGAGTAGGCCATTCGGCCCTTCGAGCCTGCACCATCTGCCATTCAATATGATCATGGCTGATCATCCAACTCAGTATCCTGTACCTGCCTTCTCCCCATACCCCCTGATCCCTTTAGCCACAAGGGCCACATCTAACTCCCACTTAAATATAGCCAATGAACTGGCTTCAACTACCTTCTGTGGCAGAGAATTCCAGAGATCCATCACTCTCTGTGAAAAATGTTTTTCTCATCTCAGTCCTGAAAGATTTCCCCCTTATCCTTAAACTGTGACCCCTAGTTCTGGACTTCCCCAACATCGGGAACGATCTTCCTGCATCTAGCCTGTCCAACCCCTTAAGAATTTTGTAAGTTGCTATAAGATCCCCCCTCAATCTTCTGAATTCTAGCGAGTACAAGCCGAGTCTACCCAGTCTTTCTTCATATGAAAGTCCTGACATCCCAGGAATCAGTCTGGTGAACCTTCTCTGTACTCCCTCTATGGCAAGAATGTCTTTCCTCAGATTAGGAGACCAAAACTGTACGCAATACTCCAGGTGCGGTCTCACCAAGACCCTGTACAACTGTACAACTTCGCTTGCAGGGAGGTGCGAATTAAAAACACAACAACACATGTAGGAGATAAGCATCGCAGCGAAGAGTAGTCATAAAATGAGAATGCAGGGTGACTTGGACAGGTTGGGGGAGTGGGCAGATGCATGGCAGATGAAGTTTAATGCGGATAAATGTGAGGTTATCCACTTTGGTAGCAAAAACAGGAAGGCAGATTACTATCTAAATGGCGTCAAGTTGGGAAAAGGGGAAGTACATTGGGATCTGGGGGATCCTTGTACATCAGTCTATGAGAGTAAGCATGCAGGTACAGCAGGCAGTGAAGAAAGCGAATAGCATGTTGGCCTTTATAACAAGAGGAATCGAATATAGGAGCAAAGAGCCCTGGTGAGACCACACCTAGAGTATTGTGTTCATGAAGGAACTGCAGATGCTGGAAAATCGAACGTAGACAAAAATGCTGGAGAAACATAGCGGGTGCAGCAGCATCTATGGAGCGAAGGAAATAGGCAACGTTTCGGGCCGAAACCCTTCTTCAGACCTGGAGTATTGTGTGCAGTTTTGGTCCCCTAATTTGAGGAAGGACATTCTTGCTATTGAGGGAGTGCAGCGCAGGTTTACAAGGTTAATTCCCGGGATGGCGGGACTGTCATATGCTGAGAGAATGGAGCAGCTGGGCTTGTACACTCGAGTTTAAAAGGATGAGAAGGGATCTCATTGAAACATATAAGATTGTTAAAGGTTTGGACACGCTAGAGGCAGGAAACATGTTCCCGGTGTTGGGGGAGTCCAGAACCAGGGGCCACAGTTTAAGAATAAGGAGTAAGCCATTTAGAATGGAGACGAGGAAACACTTTTTCTCACAGAGAGTGGTGAGTTTGTGGAATTCTCTGCCTCAGAGGGAGGTGGAGGCAGGTTCTCTTGATGCTTTCAAGAGAGAGCTAGATAGGGCTCTTAAAAATAGCGGAGTCAGGGGATATGGGGAGAAGGCAGGAACGGGGTACTGATTGGGGATGATCAGCCATGATCACATTGAATGGCGGTGCTGGCTCGAAGGGCTGAATGGCCTACTCCTGCACCTATTGTCTATTGTCTAAAGTCATCCCGCGTAGAAACAGGCCCTTTGGCCCAACTTGTCCATGCCGACCAACATGTCCCATCTACACTAGTCCCATCTGCCTGCGTTTGGCCCGTGTCCCTCTCAACCTGCCCTATCCCTGGACCCGTCCAAATGTTTATTTTTTTTATTTTTTTTTTTATTTTTTTATTAGAAGTAGACATATTATAAAATGTAGTTACATATTATAGTAAAAAAAAACTTTTCATATACATCAGTCATACATTATTAAAATTTTCCATTATCAATTACTTCTGCTTCTAGTATTTTTATTTTTTATAGAAAGCGAGAAAAAGAGAGGGTAGAAAGTTACAAATAAAAAAGGAAGCAAAAAAAAAAAAAAAAAACACAACAGAAAAACAAGGGAGGTGGAATGGGTTACCTGTAATATCAATGGAGATAGGTTCGTAGGTTATAAAGTATAGCTTTTCATCTGTTCCTGAGTTCAAGTTTCAGCTGGGTCCTCGTGCTGTGCCAATCTATCCCTTCAGATAGTTAATGAATGGAGCCCAAATTTTATGGAAAAGATCTTGTTTGTCCATTAAGACAAGTCTAATTCTTTCTAAGTATAGGGTCTCCGACATTTCCGTAATCCACATTTTAATTGTGGGGGTTGTAGGGCCTTTCCAAAATTTTAATATTAATTTTTTTCCGGTTATTATACTGTAATTGAGGAAATTTCTTTGGTTTGTTGTGAGTGTTAAGCTTTGTTCTGATATTCCAAGTATTATTAATTTTGTGTCTGGGTCCAGTTTTGTATTAATAACTTCTGAAGTTATTTCAAAAATATGTCCAGAAATGTTTAAGTTTTATACAGTTTGCAAACATATGTGTTAAATTAGCCTCTAAATGTAGACATTTATCACAAATAGGAGAGATTTGTGGGAAGATTCTATTTAGTTTTATTTTAGAGAAGTGTAGTCTATGTAAGACCTTGAATTGTATTAAAGTATGTCTGGCATTTAATGAACATTGATGTATTTGTTGTAAACTTTCATCCCACATATCTTTCGTGATAGGATGACCTATTTCATTTTCCCATTTGTATCTATATGGTTCGGTCGGTGGTACCTCGTTATTTAGTAGGGTGTTATAAATATAAGCTATTAGTTTTTCAGTATTAGGATGCTTGTTCAGACATTCATCAAGAATTTCTGATTCCCTATTCCTGTAAACTTGTGTATTAGATTTAACATAATCTCTAATTTGTAGATATCTGAAAAAATTATTTGAGTGCAGTCCATAATTCTGTTGTAACTCTTGAAATGAAAGAAAAGTACCTTTCCCATAAAGATGTCCTATATTTTTGATTCCGTGATTTTTCCATTGTGTGAAACCTTTGTCCATAAAGGATGATTTGAATAAAGGATTATTTACAATGGGAAGGCAGAGTGGTATATTATTCAATTTTAAATCTTTTTTTATGTTTCCAAATTCGTATTCCACTATGTATTATGGGGTTTTCTTTATAGGTTTTTTTGTGCAGTTTTGTGGGGGCAAATATGATCGGTCCAATTTCAAAAGGTAGACAGTCTTCCTTTTCCATCATTAGCCAATCTGGTTGTTGATCCATTTCTTCCAGCCAAAAATTCATGTTTTTAATATGGACTGCCCAAAAATAAAATAAGAAATTTGGCAAAGCCAGACCTCCATTTATCTTTGATTTACATAAATGTTTTTTACTTATTCTATGATTCTTATAATCCCAGACAAAACTTGTAACAATGGAATCGACTTTTTTGAAAAAGGTTTTTGGAATATATATCGGAATTAATTGAAGTAGGTACAGCAGTTGCGGTAAAAAAATCATTTTTATAGCATTAATTCTCCCAAGCATTGAAATGGGGAGTGTTTTCCAGTATTGAATATTCTTATGTAGTTTCTTAAACGTTGCGTTAGTCCCTGCCTCAACTACCTCCTCCGGCAGCTTGTTCAATATATCTGCCTCCCTTTGTGTTAAAAAGTTGTCCCTTGGGGTCCTATTAAATCTCTCCACCCCCACCCCCTTAAACTTATGTCCTCTTGAAATCCCAACTCTGGGTCAAACACTATACTAAACTGAGCTATAATGGAGGCAGATGTGGAGGCAGATGTGTTGTTTATATTGGCACCGGGGTTGGTATGGACATCGTGGGCTGAGGGGCCTGTCCCTGTGCTGTACTGTTCTTTGCTCTATGTAGACAATGCAGATCCCTGAGAGATACAGATTAGGTGAGAATCATTGCTGCCCAATGCATCATGATATTGAGGCCATACACATGACCTTAACTTCAGAGTCAGATACAATATTAACGTTGAACTTGCATGAAATCCCACGTAGAAATAATATAAAAGTGGACATTAATTTTTTAAGTAGGTTTCAAGTGCATGAAAGTATCAGGAGAAGGGTTCCAACCCAAATTGTCGCACATCCTTTATCTCCAGAGAAGCTGCCTGACCCGCTGAGTTACTCCAGCACTCTGTGTCATTTTTCAACCATTGGCAAATTATAACCTTTGGTAAAGCAGCAGCAATATCCTGAGAACAAGGACCTCACATGAACTGTCCATGTGTATAAAGAAATCAGGATGAGACGCTCTCTATATAGATCAGAAAACAAGATTGGAACTGTATGTTAGTCAGCCTGATGATCAAAGTGTGAATGGAACGGTGGAAAATATTTTCCATGGGCTTATGAATGAATGGTTTTGTCCGGCGTAGTAACGTATTACGACCAAACGGCAGGCAAGAGCCAAACTGTTTCCGACATCCATTCCAAAAATATCCCCTGTATATACAGCAAGATTCAACAAGTCTGCCACAGGAGGATTAAAAAAAAAAAAACCCAATGTGAGTCCTATCAAATACAACGCAAAATAAACTAGCAGGGAGGGACCTCGTCTCCTTCCCACGCCATCTCCTGCCTCTTCCACACAGAGAGAAAACTAATTAAAAGCATGCACAGTACATATACATGCAGAATATAGTGTTAGTACGCCCCTGTCCCACTTAGGAAACCTGAACGGAAACCTCTGGAGACTTTGCGCCCCACCCAAGGTTTCCGTGCGGTTCCTGGAGGTTGCAGGTGGTTGCCGGAGGTTGCAGGTAGTGGAAGCAGGTAGGGAGACTGACAAAAACCTCTGGGAACCTCACGGAAACCTTGGGTGGGGCGCAAAGTCTCCAGAGGTTTCCGTTCAGGTTTCCTAAGTGGGACCGGGGCATTACATCGAAATTGCAGGTAAAAGAATGGATGCATGGACACAATGAGTTTAGTTTATTGTCACATAGAAACATAGAAATTAGGTGCAGGAGTAGGCCATTCGGCCCTTCGAGCCTGCACCGCCATTCAATATGATCATGGCTGATCATCCAACTCAGTATCCCGTACCTGCCTTCTCTCCTTACCCTCTGATCCCCTTAACCACATCTAACTCCCTCTTAAATATAGCCAATGAACTGGCCTCGACTACCCTCTGTGGCAGAGAGTTCCAGAGATTCACCACTCTCTGTGTGAAAAAAGTTCTTCTCATCTCGGTTTTAAAGGATTTCCCCCTTATCCTTAAGCTGTGACCCCTTGTCCTGGACTTCCCCAACATCGGGAGCAATCTTCCTGCATCTAGCCTGTCCAACCCCTTAAGAATTTTATAAGTTTCTATAAGATCCCCTCTCAATCTCCTAAATTCTAGAGAGTATAAACCAAGTCTATCCAGTCTTTCTTCATAAGACAGTCCTGACATCCCAGGAATCAGTCTGGTGAACCTTCTCTGCAATCCCTCTATGGCAATAATGTCCTTCCTCAGATTTGGAGACCAAAACTGTACGCAATACTCCAGTTGTGGTCTCACCAAGACACTGTACAACTGCAGTAGAACCTCCCTGCTCCTATACTCAAATCCTTTTGCTATGAAAGCTAACATACCATTCGCTTTCTTCACTGCCTGCTGCACCTGCATGCCTACTTTCAATGACTGGTGTACCATGACACCCAGGTCTCGCTGCATCTCCCCTTTTCCTAGTCGGCCACCATTTAGATAATAGTCTGCTTTCCTGTTTTTGCCACCAAAATGGATAACCTCACATTTATCCACATTATACTGCATCTGCCAAACATTTGCCCACTCACCCAGCCTATCCAAGTCACCTTGCAGTCTCCTAGCATCCTCCTCACAGCTAACACTGCCCCCCAGCTTAGTGTCATCCGCAAACTTGGAGATATTGCCTTCAATTCCCTCATCCAGATCATTAATATATATTGTAAATAGCTGGGGTCCCAGCACTGAGCCTTGCGGTACCCCACTAGTCACTGCCTGCCATTGTGAAAAGGACCCGTTTACTCCTACTCTTTGCTTCCTGTTTGCCAGCCAGTTCTCTATCCACATCAATACTGAACCCCCAATGCCGTGTGCTTTAAGTTTGTATACTAATCTCTTATGTGGGACCTTGTCGAAAGCCTTCTGGAAGTCCAGATACACCACATCCACTGGTTCTCCCCTATCCACGCTACTAGTTACATCCTCGAAAAATTCTATAAGATTCGTCAGACATGATTTACCTTTTGTAAATCCATGCTGACTTTGTCCAATGATTTCACCACTTTCCAAATGTGCTGCTATCCCATCTTTAATAACTGACTCTAGCAGTTTCCCCACTACCGATGTTAGACTAATGTCTGTAATTCCCCGTTTTCTCTCTCCCTCCCTTCTTAAAAAGTGGGGTTACGTTTGCTACCCGCCAATCCTCAGGAACTACTCCAGAATCTAAAGAGTTTTGAAAGATTATTACTAATGCATCCACTATTTCTGGAGCTACTTCCTTAAGTACTCTGGGATGCAGCCTATCTGGCCCTGGGGATTTATCGGCCTTTAATCCATTCAATTTACCCAACACCACTTCCCGGCTAACCTGGATTTCACTCAATTCCTCCAACTCCTTTGACCCGCGGTCCCCTGCTATTTCCGGCAGATTATTTATGTCTTCCTTAGTGAAGACGGAACCAAAGTAGTTATTCAATTGGTCCGCCATATCCTTGTTCCCCATGATCAACTCACCTGTTTCTGACTGCAAGGGACCTACATTTGTTTTAACTAATCTCTTTCTTTTCACATATCTATAAAAACTTTTGCAGTCAGTTTTTATGTTCCCTGCCAGTTTTCTTTCATAATCTATTTTTCCTTTCCTAATTAAGCCCTTTGTCCTCCTCTGCTGGTCTCTGAATTTCTCCCAGTCCTCTGGTATGCTGCTTTTTCTGGCTAATTTGTACGCATCATCCTTCGCTTTGATACTATCCGAGGTACAGTTACAAACATTTTTGTTACGTGCTGTCCAGTCAGCAGAAAGACCATACATGATATAATCACGCCATCCACAGTGTACAGACACAGGATACAAGGAATAACATATAGTGCAGGATAAAGTCCAGTAAAGTCTGATTCAGAATAGTCCGAGGGTCTCCAATGAGGTGGATGATAGATCAGAACCACCCTCTAGTTCAGTAGTTCTCAAATGGGGGTACGCGTACCCCTGGGGGTACGTGAAGGCACTCCAGGGGGTACGTGAGATTTTAAAATATATTTTTGCGCTGGTTAGGGGGTACTTGGCTGAAAATATATTTCACAGGGGGTACATCACTGAAAAAAGGTTGAGAACCACTGCTCTAGTTGGTGAGAGGACAGTTCAGTTGTCTGATAACAGCTGGGATGAAACTGTCCCTGAATCTGGAGGTGTGCGTTTTCACACTTCTGTACCTCTTGCCTGATGGAACGGGGGAGATATATACGGTGATATATAGAACAAATCTATGAAAAATATGCAAAAAAAGTAACAATGATAAGGCCAACAGGCCATGGTTCACTGTGGCCTAAGTGAAAACGTGTTGTAAATAATGAGATAATGAGAGCTAGATAGGGCTCTTAAAGATAGGGGATATGGGGAGAAATCAGGAACGTGGGTTCTGATTGGGGATGATTAGCCACAATCACATTGAATGGCGGTGCTGGCTCGAAGGGCCGAATGGCCTACTCCTGCACCTATTGTCTGTTGACTCAGCAAGACGGCTTTGAAGCTCCTGTACTCAGTGATTTCAATGGACGGTCCACGTCTTTGTTAAACACAGAATGGGAACAATAGTGGAAAATCCAGAGCAGCAAAGGGCGGCACTGTGTCGCAGCGGGTAGAGTTGCTGCTTTACAGCGCCACAGACCCGGGTTCAATCCTGACTACGGGCGCTGTCTGTACGGAGTTTGTACGTTCTCCCCGTGACCAGCGTGGGTTTTCTCCGGGTGCTCCAGTTTCCACCCACACTCCTTAGACGTACAGGTTTGCAGGTTAATTGGCTTCTGGAAATTGTGAATTGTCCCGGGAGTGTAGGATAGTGCCAGTGTACGGGGTGATCGCAGGTCGGCGCGGACTTGGTGGGACTGTTTCTGCACTGTATCTCCAAACTAAAAACTAAACTAAGCAAATGGGTGTTGGCAGCAATAGATAATAATAATAATAATAATAATAATAATAATAATAATAATAATAATAATAATAATAATAATAATAATAATAATATATTTTATTGTCATTGCACATAAGCGCAACGAGATTGGGTATGCAGCTTCCATCCGATGTCATAACTTAAATAACTAATAAAATTTAGATTTAGATATCCCGATAAACATGGTTTGTAAAAGAACAGTAAAATAGTCAAAACAGTTCAACAGACTGAAGTACAGATGTGTCTGTGCAACGTGACCATCCGAGGGAGACAGTCCAAGGGGGATGGGGGGGCACTCAGCAGGGCCGGTTCAGAGCCACTATAGCTCTGGGAATGAAGCTGTTCCTGAGTCTGGAGGTTCGGGCGTAGAAGGCCTTGTAACGTCTGCCGGAGGGAAGTAGTTCGAACAGTCCGTTACAAGGGTGCGAGGAGTGTTTATGGATGCTGACGGCCTTCCTGAGGCACCGTGTTGAAACATTTGTTAAAATGTTTCAATTGCAAAAGAAAGGTACGACTGATGGAGGCAAAAAGCTCACTTATTGATGGGATATCAGGCAAGAATGAGTCATGGGGAGGGTTGGGGGTGGTGGGGGGGAGGGGGGGGAGGGGAGAGATTACACCATAGTAAGATGCTGGGCCCGCTCAACACACAAGAACATTGACAGTGGCTTTAGGAATGCAAACTAAGGTCAGCGAACTGTAAACACTCACATGCAAAACAAGCAAATCTACATATTTCCTTCTGCACATTGAGATTTTTCAATTATTTCTCCAAAACCATAGTTACACCTTTGGAGTTATTTAAGGAAACAATTTTCAATGAAAAATATTGCTCGAGCATGTACTTAGTGACACCACCTCAGTTTCCACTGCGTTTCCATTCATAAACTGACAGCAGGACACTGGCTGGAGTAACGTGTGTACTTTTAAAATCGGCTCAGCAGTATCAGGAAATAAAATATTCGGCACATTATTACTTACTATCTTGCTTCAATACTTTCTGTTCATAGTGTAGATGAACAAAGGACATTGTCAGAGTGAGGCCCAACACAAACTGGAGGACCAGCACCTCATATTTCGCTTGGGTGGTTTACACCCCTGCAGTATGGACATTGACTTCTCCAATTTCAGGTAGTCCCTGCCTTCTCCCTCCATCCCCTTCCCAGTTCTCCCACTAGTCTTACTGTCTCCGCCTACATTCTATCTATGTCCTGCCCCCTCCCCTGACATCAGTCTGAATGAGGGTCTCGACCCGAAACGTCACCCTTTCCTTCTCTCCAGAGATGCTGCCTCACCACTGAGTTACTCCAGCATTTTGTGTCTACCTTCGATTTAAACCAGTATCTGCGGTTCTTTCTTCCTCAACAAAGGACCAGCATTGAGGTGGAGACACGATAAACTGCAGATGTCGGACTCTCGAGCAACAGGGAAATTCCTGGAGGAACTTGGTGGGGTAGGCAGCGTCTGTGGGGGAATAGATTCCACCATTTCAACAAGATGCAGCACAGTACAAGATGGGTTCCACCAAGATGCAGTACAGAATACCACAGGAGATCCTTCTTCCCTGTGGCGACCAAACTGTACAACTGGTTCCCCTTCTGTCGTGGGATACTGACTCCCCCCGCCCCTTCCTCCCCAATATTTGCACATCCCCACTCGTCACTTTAATTTCATGCTTCCTGTATTTTGTGTTTTATGACCATTGGCAGATCAATTTCCCTCTGGAGAGAAATAAAGTCGTATCGTATCGGTCAGTCGGCGTTTCAGGTAAGGACCCTTCTTCAGTCTGCAAGCGCGGGTCAGAATATGGTCAATGAGCAGGAGACATCACAGAGGGTGAGCAGTGAGAGAAGGTCTCCCAGAACTCCCGCCAGAGAGAGGAGGAGAACCTCCTCAAAGTAGGCATACCTTGAGAAGATTTTACAGTGGAGCAGTAGAATGGAGACACAAGAGACTGCAGATGCTGGAATGTTGAGCAACTCTGTTGGAGGAACTCTGATGGTCACGCTCTGGCAGGAATAGACGGATGACTTTTTGGGTAGGGGCCCTTCTTTGGACTGATTGGACTCCTTGTGTCTCCATTCAAGAACTGTCCACTGATGTCTATGAAACCCAAGCAGTAAAGACCACCCTTAAGCACGGAGGTGAACGGAAGTGGAGCGGCTTTGTGAAGCTGTTCTGAAGGAGCTATCTTCACTGGCCTTCCATCTTGTGCTTCGACTCTAATCTCTTCGCTAAAGAAGAGGATGCGGTGACAGCTGCGGAGGAGTGGGAGGATTTTGGAGTCAAATAAAACCCTTCAGATTCATGGAACAGAATGGAATACATTATTCTGCCATGTGACAAGGTACTGTGAAAGTCTTTGCTTGCGTACCCAATGTTTACAAATAGCGGCTACCCATGGCGCTGACAAAGTTACAAAGTACGCCGGCCCCTCCTTTGTTCTCCCCTCCCTCAGTGATCCCATACCGAGTCCTCCATTATCCATTGTTCTTCCCCTCCCCCCCCTCACGGTGGATCGTCCGTCGAGGCTTCACCGCTGCCGAGGCTCCACCACCGAGGCTCCACCACCGAGGCTCCACCACCGAGGCTCCACCACCGAGGCTCCACCAACGAGGCTCCACCACCGAGGCTCCACCACCGAGGCTCCACCACCGAGGCTCCACCACCGAGGCTCCACCACCGCCGCACTGTAACGCAGGCTAACATTACCATGGGTACTGAGCACAAGAACAGGGAACTATTTTCAGTTTAAACCAGCATCTGCAGTTCCTTCCGGCAGGACATGTTATTTGTTATACAGCTCCACGATTGTAATATTTACACAAAAGACACACACACACACACACAAAATATGTACACAGACACACAGACACACCAAGGCTAAAATTCAAAACAAATTGCAAAATGATTACAGCAAAAAAATAATCTCCTGGAGGAACAAGAAACAATGTCCATTGTAGGCTGTGGGGAAGATGATAAAAGGAGTGAATACAATCAATAATGGTCTATTATTAATGGTTAATGTTTTATGTGTCATTCCTAACTGTCACTGTATGTAATGTTGTCACTTGCGGGCTGAGCACCAAGACAAATTCCTTGCAATTGGCCAATAAACGTATTCATTTATACAAACAGTAATACTAAGCAGCACTAAACATGACGACAGTGAAACTAGTAGTGGGGAGGGACAGAGAGAGAATCTATTGTTCCCTGTGGGAAAGGTGATAATGAGTAGATACAAACAGGGGCACACACAGTGACACAGCGGTGGAGTCAAGGGCCAGTCCTACTTGGGCGTCATTCGCGCCTCATTTACGCATCATGTAGAAAATTGGTCGACGCGTCGTTATGCGTGGGGGGGGGGGGCGCGTGGGGGCATGGTGAGGCGTGCAATCGCATGTAGTGGGGCACGGTATCGCGCGGCGCTCCAGGATTCCGTAGTGTTGCGAAATCCTTGCGCGCCACCTGCGTGACATATCGCTGACACATTGGCGTCGCGCGCTGTATCCCGTGGTGACGCATGGTTACGTCACCGTGCGTCAACGTCCGTAAACATGTGACGCCGCCCATACGCTGTCATGTAGCCTCTAACCTTCTCCACACAGACCTCTTCCTGGGTTTCTTGCTAGCCTGTCTTGTTGTACTCCTGCCTGGCTGGTCTGTAAGGGCTGCTGCAAACGGAAGTCTCTGTTGTTGCTGTTGCAATAAAATCTGTAGTTCTTCCATGATGGTCATGATGCAGAATAGGGAAGCAGGGTATTCTAATGACGTCACGCGCACCAGACGGCTGTGCGGACGCACGATGACGCGTGATTAGCGAGCGACCATTGCGCGTCAGTCACTACTGGCCCGTGGCGTAAATGACTCACAAATGGGACAGGCCCTTTACTGTCTTAGAGTGCATACAGAACCAGCGGCCCAGGTTCCAGCCCGACTACGGATGCTGTCTGTACGGGTTTTTTACGTTCTCCAAGTGATCTGCGTGGCTTTTCTCCAGGATCTTCAGTTTCCTCCAACATTGTAAAGATGTACAGGTTTGTAGGTTAATTGGCTTGGCATAAATGGGCCGAAGGGCCTGTTGCCACGCAGTATCTCTCAAACTAAAGTGAAATGAAGCAAGACCACTGTGGGGCTATCTTTCCTTCATCATCTTTGCTGGCTTTAATTTGTTATTTTCTTACCTTTCATTCATTATTTCTGCGCACCTTTTCATACCTCTCGTTTCTCTCTTTCCTGACTCTCAGTCCGAAGAAGGGTCTCGACCCGAAACGTCACCCATTCCTTTTCTCCAGAGATGCTGCCTGAACCGCTGAGTTGAGGTGTCTGGGGTTATGGAGCAAAGGCAGGGGAATGGGGTTGAGAGGGAGAGATAGATCAGCCAATAATTGAATGGCGGAATAGTGTTGATGGGCCGAATGGCCTAATTCTGCTCCTAGACATATGAATGTATGAGTTAGACAAAATTGCTGGAGGAACTCAGCGGGTGCAGCAGCATCTATGGAGCGAAGGAAATAGGCGACGTTTCGGGCCGAAACCCTTCTTCAGATTCCAGCATCTGCAGTTCCCTTTTGAACACTGAATGTATGAGTTACTTCAGTATTGGGTGTCCATCTTCTGCAGAAGGATATAGTTACTGTAGAAACTTTGTTTTCTTCTGAAAAAATGTGTATATGTGATTTAAGCTAAATCGGTGCTAAAATGTGTAAGTCACATTATATCTAGGGAACAGACACAAAATCTGTCTTGTGCCCCTTATTCTCAAGTATGATGTGGAGTTACAGCATCATCTAGTGGCCGTGAAGATCATGGACATGTGGATCAGCTGCAAGTATAAAAGATAGTTATTTCCTCAAACGTACATAACTCGTTTGACAGGAATTCACTCTCTCTTGGACATCAAAGCCAACCTGGACCTCCACCTAAACACAAAGTACTGGAGGAACTGAATGGGTCAAACAGCATCTGCGGAGGGGAATGAACAATAGACAATGAGTGCAGGAGTAGGCCATTCGGCCCTTCGAGCCAGCACCGCCATTCAATATGATCATGGCTGATTATCCACAAACAGTACCCCATTCTTGCCTTCTCCCCATATCTCCTGACTCCGCTATTTTTAAGAGATGACCTTTTGGGTCAAGGCCCTTCTTCTGACAGCTCCCAACCCAAAACATTTCCCATTCATTCCCTCCACAGACGCTGCCTGACGGTCTGGGTTACTCCAGCACTTTGTGTTTTTTTCCAGCATCAGCAGTTCCTTGTATCTCCATTCAATGCTCTCTCTAACGCAGCATCAAAAGCACTTGTGACACTAATCTGGGTCTCCACCCTGCCTGAGACAGCCTCTCCACCCTGCCTCCTGTCTGCAAACTAGTGTTTGTGTTAATATTGAATTCTCAGGTAACTAACCTATTAACAACCTGACAATCAGGTGAAGAAGGGTTTCGGCCCGAAACGTCGCCTATTTCCTTCGCTCCATAGATGCTGCTGCACCCGCTGAGTTTCCCCAGCAATTTTGTGTACCTATTAACAACCTCCCTCTCCTTTCTCCCTCCCTGTGCCACACCTGAATTTGCACCCATTTCTCCTGCACCCCTTCCACCTGCATTCCATCCTCTGGCTTCACAGTTCACCCCTCTTCTATCCTTATCTCGCACCTTTTGTCTCGACAACTCTGGCCTTTGTCCAACCACCTACCAATCAATACCCTCCCCCCCTCCCTTGCCTGTGTCCACCTATCACAATGGATTTCCTTCGCTCCATAGATGCTGCTGCACCCGCTGAGTTTCTCCAGCACTTTTGTGTGCCTTCCACCTATCACTTAACAGGCTTTGCCCTGCCCCTCCTCTCTTCCAGCTTTCTCCCCCCCGCCCCCCCCCCCCATCCGACCCCCACTACAATCAGTCTGAAGAAGGGTCCTGACCCAAAACAGGGTCCTGACCCAAAACATCACCGATCCACGTTCACCAGAGGTGCTGCCTGACCTGCTGAGTTACTCCACTGCTTTGGATCTCTTTGTAAACCAGCACCTGCAGTCCCTCGGATCAACATGTCTTGTTTTCTCACTTGTAGGATTGTGACAAGACAACTCTGTTTCTCTCCCCACAGGTGCTTCCTGACCTGCTGAGTATTCCCAGCAGTTCCTGTTTGCTATTTCATATTTCCAACATCAGCAGATTATTTTTTTTCACTCCTCATCCTGAGCGACATCAGGCAGAGCTGGAACTGAATCTCCAGCTGTTGAACTAAATGCTTCCAATTCTAATCAGCTTTCTGGAATTCAACCCCATTGCCTTGTGGAAATATTTTTTTAGGCACCGTCTCTCCCGACCCCAGAAGCTTTGATGGGAGAGGTTTAATCGAGGTACACAACTTTGAGAGGCCTCCACAGGAGTGAACAGAAAGGCCCCATTTCCTTCAGCAGAGAGGTCAATAACTACAGTTCTTGTAGCACCATAACTACAGCGTTTGATTTAAAACACACGGGCCGGATTAGATGAAAATCGAGGAAACAAAGAACTCCGCTCCCTTGTTGGGGATGGGAAAGGTGCAGGGTCAAGGATTTTCTGTTCAGGATCGCGGTGAAGACCACCTACCCAATCATTTAAAAAGCACCCCAATGAACATTCGATGTTGGGGGAGTCCAGAACCAGGGGCCACAGTTTAAGAATAAGGAGTAAGCCATTTAGAAAGGAGACGAGATAACACTTTTTCTCACAGAGGGTGGTGAGTCTGTGGAATTTTCTGCCTCAGAGGGCGGTGGAGGCCAGTTCTCTGGATACTTTCAAGAGAGAGCTAGATAGGGCTCTTAAAGATAGCGGAGTCAGGGGATATGGGGAGATGGCAGGAATGGGGTACTGATTGGGGATGATCAGCCGTGATCACATTGAATGGCGGTGCTGGCTCGAAGGGCCGAATGGCCTACTCCTGCACCTGTTGTCTATTGACTGGGATAGACACAAGAGTCAGATAGCACAGAAACACTTCAGCCCATATCTCCATGGCGACCAAGATGCCCCATCTAATAGTCCCATTTGCCCACATCACTCCAAATCTTTCCTATCCATGTACCTGTCTAAACGTTGTAATAATACCTGCCTCAGCTACCTCTTCTGGCAGCTCGTTCCACAAACCCACTACTCCCCTAGTCATATATTTCCATGGAGCTATGATTTTGCCCCATCCACAAAATAACGTGCGTGTTGGATATATGGAGATGTATATCCAAGCTGCACGAGTGTGCTCGGTCATTCAATAAGATCACAGCTCATCTGATGAGAGTCTCCACATTCTGCCCGATCCCTCCAACTCTTGATTCCCATGTAGTTGAAAATTCTGCATATCTCAGTCTTGAGTATATTTACTGAGCACTGGAGTCATGGTATATATATATATGGGTTGACAAAAGTGCTGGAGAAACTCAGCGGGTGCAGCAGCATCTATGGAGCGAAGGAAATGGGCAAAGTTTCAGGCCGAAACCCTTCTTCAGACCGATTCATCAAGTCTACTCCGCCATTCATTCATGGCTGATCTATCTTTCCCTCTCAACCCCATTCTCCTGCCTTCTCCACATAACTCTTGACACCCTTATAATCAAGAATCTGTCAATCCGCGCCTTAGAAATATCCACTAACTTGTCCGCCACAGCCGTCTGTGGCAATGAATTCCACAGATTCACCACCCTGTGACTGAAGAAATTCCTCATCTCCTTTCTCAAAGTAAGTCCTTTTTATCCTCGACTTCCCCACCAGTAGAAACATCCTCTCCACATTCACTCCACCCAAGCCTGTAGATTGCACTTATACAAGTACTCCGGATTGCATTCATATATCATGTCATTGACCTAGGTAGCACACAAAGTGTATTTCAGTACACGTCAATAATAAACCAATACTAGGTAGTTAAAGGGCATGTGTGAGGGATATAAGTTACAGGGAAACAAGTTACCGGATAAAGTTGATGGACTGAACAGCCTCTATTTCGATGGAGATCTGAGAAAACATATTTGTCGTAGACCTACTTATGGTAAACCCCAACAATGATCTATTAACATTCATTTTGATTTAGTTATGTAATATTGAGATGGAAACTTCACACCTCAAGATATTATGTTAATAATTTTGTTAAACACCAAATATAATTTACATAATAACTCTCCAACTGAGCTAAAAATTGAAAAATGAAAATTCAAACCAGATTGTATTGTGAATGCAGCAGCTGTAAAGAAAGCATGACCTACAAGGAAAATATATGTACAATTAAATACAAATATCCACAAGCATTGCTTGCATCCTTCACAAAAACCTCAATGACACAAAGTCAAGTTACGCCAAGTCGAGTTGAAGCACAAAGTGATGGAGGAACTCAGAGGAACCCAGGTCGCGTCTGCGGAGGGAATGGACAGGTGATGTTTCATAGAAACATAGAAAATAGGTGCAGAAGTAGGCCATTCGGCCCTTCGAGCCTGCACCGCCATTCAATATGATTATGGCTGATCATCCAACTCAGTATCCTGTACCTGCCTTCTCTCCATATCCCCACAAGGGCCACATCTAACTCCCTCTTAAATATAGCCAATGAACTGTGGCCTCAACTACTTTCTGTGGCAGAGAATTCCACAGATTCACCACTCTCTGTGTGAAAATTTGTTTTCTCATCTCAGTCCTAAAAGACTTTCCCCTTATCCTTAAACTGTGACCCATTGTTCTGGACTTCCCCAACATCGGGAACAATCTTCCTGCATCTAGCCTGTCCAACCCCTTAAGAATTTTGTAAGTTTCTAAAAGAACCCCCCTCAATCTTCTAAATTCCAGCGAATACAAGCCGAGTCTATCCAGTTTTGGGTCAGGACCCTTCTTCAGGCTGATTTCGAAACTTCACCTGTCCATTCCCTCTACAGATGCTGCCTGACCTGCCGAGTTCCTCCAGCACTTTGTGTTAGTCTCAAGTTTGGAATCTGCTACCTCGTGTATCGAGTTAAATCAAGTTTATTGTCGTATGTACGAGTATGGCGAGGTTCAGATACAACGAAATGCTCCCTCTTGCAGCAATGTTATGGACACACAGTGTCAGACACACACACACACACACAAACAAACGACACATACATCACACACATTGCCAAAAGAAAGAAAACTTTGCAAGAAAACCCAAGATTAGTGTAGGAGCCATTTATGTCTGGGCTAGCTACTGTTGGCATATTATATTATTTTGTCTAGATATATCTTGCAGTATTACTTTGGACACGTGTGGGGCAGGCATTAGATGCACAAAGTGGCGTATATATATGGGCATATGGGACAGGAAGTGTCAGATCAGTCACAGGGAAGGTGGGCAGACAGTTCTCACCAGACCAGGGAGAACAGCCAGCTACAACTTGTATGCAGAAGAAGGAAAACCTGGTGCGTTCATCTCTTTGTTGGTACAACTACTTCAATAGACAACCAGTTAAACTGGAAATAATGACAGGAAGATCAGTTCTGTTTGGTCTGAGTAAAAGATTACTCCTACTTACCCGTGTAGTCATGGCAGCGCAAAAGAGGAAATTGGAAAAGTTGGAAATTTGCCATTACAATTAGTGTCAAAACACAATTAGAAAACAAACACAAATCCATGGCAATCCATCATGTTCTGTTGACGAGGCAAGGTAGGAAAGATGCCGGTCCTGTATCTGGTGGTGTGGGACTTCAGGCTTGCACCCCCACAGCCTCCTGCACTCCAAGGAATAAAGTCCCAGCCAGCCCAATCTCTCCCGATAGTTCTCTCTGACCCTCGAGTCCCCACCACATCCTTGAAAATCTTCTCCGTGCCCTCTCTAGCTAAATGAGATCGTTCCTGTTGAAGGGGAACCAAACCCAAACATAAATTCTCCAGGTGCGGCCTCACCAACGTCTACTACAAATGTAACATAACATCCCAACATCTATACTCATTTAGATTACTGACGAGGGCCATGGTGTCAAACGCCTACTCCATCTACCTGTGAGACCGTTTGAAGGTGACCAAGTACTTGTACACTTAGATCCCTTTGCTCAGCACATCCTGTCCTGGTTTGATGTCCCAAAGTGCAATTCCTCACACTTACCCGAATTAAACTCCATTAGCCACTGCTTGGCCCATTTGCCCAGCTGATCACATTACCCCTGTAATATTTGGTAACCGGCTTCACTGTCTACAAAACCACCTCATTCAGTGTCATCTGCAATGCTTATTAACAACACTTGGTAAAAGTACTTCTCTGGGTTTCCAAAAGGTTTGGGAAGTTCAGGACTTCTGAAAAGTTTTCCAAGTCCTACAAGTCTTTTTAAAAAGTATAGCAGCAGGAAATGCTGCATATGTGTAATGGGGAATATATGAAGAGAGGAGTTTGCAGTCATAGACGTTAGAATTTGGCCCAAGCTCATTTTACATTTGGCTAAAATTTCACTCAAATAAATAGTTTGACAGGACCAGACAGGTCTGCTGGCCACAGTCCAATTTTATCTTTGAAGTGGTAACTTTGGGAATGATGATACTTAGTGCAAGTGCAAGAACAATGTTTAGTTCTTCGATATACGGACGACAAAATCAGGGTGAGTTTTCAAACGATCTTGATGAAGTAAATAGTTTTGAGATAGAACATAATCAAGCAGCGTCTGTGTACAACGTTTAAACCTCTGGTGAAATAAACTCTGAACTATATAGATGTGGGGGCAATGGGTTTGTCTTTTTGCAGTGTGTGTGTGTGTGTGTATGTGCTTGTGTGTGTGTGTATGTGTGTGTGTGTATATGTGTGTGTGTGCTTTTATGTATGTGTGTGCTTGTGTGTGTGTGTGCGTGTGTGCGTGTGTGCTTTTGTGTGTGTGTGCGCTTGTGTGTGCGTGTGTGTGTGCGTGTGTGTGTGTGTGCGCTTGTGTGTGTGCGCGTGTGTGTGCGCGTGTGTGTGCGCTTGTGTGTGTGTGTGTGCGCTTGTGTGTGTGTGTGTGTGTGTGCGTGTGTTTGTGTGCTTGTGTGTGTGTGTGTGTGTGCGTGCGTGTGTTTGTGCGTGCGTGCGCGTGCGTGTTTGTGTGTGTGCGTGCGTGCTTTTATGTATGTGTGTGCTTGTGTGTGTGGGTGTGTTTGTGTGCGTGCGTGCGTGCGTGCGTTTGTGTGCTTGTGCGTGCGTGCGCGCTTTTATGTATGTGTGTGCTTGTGTGTGTGTGTGTGTGTGTGTGTTTGTGTGTGTGTGTGCGTGCGCGCTTTTGTGTATGTGTGTGCTTGTGTGTGTATGTGCGTGTGTTTGTGTGCGTGCACGCTTTTGTGTATGTGTGTGCTTGTGTGTGTGTGTGTGTGTGTGTGTGTGTGTGTGTGTATTACAGTGTGTGTGTGTCAGTGTGTGTGTGCGCGCGCGCATGTGTGTGCGTGTGCGTACACATATATACACACACACTGAACTTTTTTCTTCTCATTTATTACATTGTTTACAGAGTACTGTCTTTACATATCGCGTGTGAAGGAACTGCATTTGCTGGTTTAAACCAAGGATACAGACACAAAATGCTGGAGTAGCTCAGTGGGACAGACAGCATCTCTGGAGGGAAGGAATGGGTGACGTTTCAGGTCAAGACCCTTCGTCAGTCTGAAGAAGGGTCTCTACTTGAAACATCACCCATTCCTTTCCTCCGGAGATGCTGTCTGTCCCACTGAGCTACTCCAGCATTTTGTGTCTATCTTCATGTTTACATATCCCCTTGTGCTGCAGCAAGTAAGAATCTCATTCTATCTGGGACACATGACAATAAAACATTCTTGACTATCATTCAACTCGGTCTCTTCCGCCACTTTTTTCTCCTTCCCTTGAGAACCTGCCAAGGACCATTGTTCTCCCACTCAGAGCTGCTTTCCCTCCTGGAAACAAGTGGGGAGATTTCTCCCCCTCACGTACCGTCCACGGGCTTGTGGCTCGGACTTGACACTTCTGCCTGGGGCCCTGGTCACATGGCGACAGATGTTAGCACTTAGCAACAGGGTACAGGAAATAGATTTCTTAGTGAAACAAACTTTAAAAAAAAAGTTACCAGGGAAAAAATCTCTTGGACAGTAATGAGGCATTACATGAAAACAAACATAGAGAACAACCTCTTTATGTGAGCAGAGAGTTCCACTGTTGGATGTGTTGCTATTGCTTGACTCTTTCCTGACCTTTGAGGAAGGAGCAAGTATTTTTATAAATTAGTCTCGATGAGATCTTTTGTACGAGGAGACAGTTGTTTGTGCGATTGCCTCAATTGATTTCTCCGGGAGATTCCCTTGGGCCAGTGAGTAAAAGGGTTTAAGAGTTGATCATTGTTCCTGTACAGCCACATCATTGCTGTTATTCATTGGTGTAACCCATTTCTGCAATGCTTTCATTTTTCTCCATCAGAGGAGTGATGATTGAGCGGTATAGCACAGGTGTAGGCCATTCTACCACAAGGTCCATCGCACGCATCAACACATTTACCTGCAATAGACATCTCAGCCTTGGCAATTCTAGCACAGGAAGGAACTGCAGATGATGGTTTAGACAATAGACAATAGGTGCAGGAGTAGGCCATTCCGTCCTTCGAGACAGCACCGCCATTCAATGTGATCATGGCTGATCATCCACAATCAGTACACCGTTCCTGCCTTCTCCCCATATCCCCTGACTCCGCAATCTACAAGCGCTCTATCCAACTCCCTCTTGAAAGCATTCAGAGAATTGGCCTCCACTGCCTTCTGAGGCAGAGAATTCCGCAGATTCACAACCCTCTGTATGAAAATGTTTTTCCTCATCTCCGTTCTAAATGGCTTACCCCTAGATAAACCGATCTTTCTGTGCACAGATTGGAAGCCCACCAAAGTCTCTACTTCCCCAGATGATGAATAAAGTTCAGCAACTTATTCCAACATCGACAGATTCATTGTAGAAAGCATCCTATTGGCTTGCATCATATCTTGGTTTGGGAACAGCTCTGCCCAAGATCACAAGAAACTGCAAAGAGTAGTGGATGTAGCCCAGTCTATCGCCAGACCAGACTCCCCACCATCAACTCCATTCACACTTTCCTCTATTTAGATAATGCAGCCAACATTCGAGGAACTATTTCACCCCAGTCATTCCCTCTTCTTCACCTCTCCTCTCAGGCAGTAGATACAAAAGCTCAAAAGCATGTACCACCAGACTGAGGAACAACCTCTTCCCTGCTGTTATCAGACTAAGTCCATGTCAGAGGAACAGAAATAGGCCATTCAGCCCATCAAGGCTACTCTGCCATTCAATCATGGCTTATCTAGCTTTCCTTCTCAGCCCCATTCACCTGCCTTCTCCCTGTAAACTTTTACCCTACCAATCAGGTATCTGTCCATCTCTGACTACTGACCAATCATCCCTTAAGTCAGCGGGTAGTCCCAATCTTCCAACCTGCCGCATTGTGGATGCTGCACTTTTTCTTTGGAGCTATAATGCCACAATGCTGCAAAATTTAATTCTGCACTGGGTTTTTTTTTCTCTGTGCACAACCTATTGTATTAGAGTATAGCTTGATGGTCCTTATGAATGGCATGATCAGATTTTATTGGATAGCACACAGAAGATTTTCACTGTACCTCGGTCCATCTGATAATGATAAACCAATACTATTTCCTACATCACATCAATCGCAAAAGTACTCCATGGTCTGTAAAATGCCTTAAGACATTATGAAAGATGATGCAAATTCAAACTTTGTTTTATTTGTGCGTTCCAACTAAGAAAAATCTGATAAAAAATGTTTTCAGAAAACTCAAAATAATTCCTGGGAATTATTTAGTAATCATTTGCAGAATTCAAACAAATAAAATATGGTTTGTAGGAATCACAGAATGATTATTGAGTGAGCTGCTGTGGAACTGAGTGAATAAACCATATCACAGGCTTTGTACAGGCATCTGAATATGCATAGCCCAAGATAAGACACTAAATGCTGGAGTAACTCAGCGGGACAGGCAGCATCTCTGGAGAGAAGGAATGGGTGACGTTTCAGGTCGAGACCCTTCTTCAGCCTAACCTCAGTCAGCGTAGCCTAATTTGGCTCTAAAACTGTGATGAATCCCTCGCCTCTTGCTTGGGAAAGACAATTAAACTGCTGCAGATTTTGAACAAGCAAAACATCTGCCTAGAATAGATGATTCACTGGTTTGGCTGCCACCCAAGAGACACACCAGCTCAGTTTGCATGGCTCAGTTGAGCCAAACGTTTCAGCTTGGAGCAAGGATTATTACGAGACTTTGTGTGAAATGGAGGCAAACACAAAATGGAGTAACTCAGCAAGTCAGGCAGCATCTGTGGAGAAAAAGGATGGGTGACCTTTCGGTTCGAGACTCTTCTTCAGACTAGAGAACCAGAATCTCTTTGGTGTTAACTGATGAAAAGCTAAGTAGCAATCCCAACAACCTACATGAAGAATCAATATTTTTTTTTCCATGCTGGCACTAACTTTCAAAGTTGTTGCCAGGACTCGAGTCTCTGAGCTGCAGGGAAAAAGGTTGAGCAGGCTAGGACTTCATTTCTCGCAGCCCAGAAGGCTGAGGGTTGATCTTATAGAGGTGTACAGAATCACGAGGGGAATAGATAAGGTGATTGCACACTTTTACCCAAGGCAGGGGAGTCAAGAGCACTTTGGCTTAAGGTGAGAGGAGCAAGATTTAACAGGAACCAGAGGAGCAACTTTTTCCAGTCAGAGGCTGCTGGAGATATGGATACACCCACCGCACTCTTGAATAAAAAAAGTTGCCCCTCAGGTTCCTCTGTGTGCAGATCGTAAGGCATAGAAGCAGAATTAGGCCATTCAGCCCATCAGGTTTACTGCACCACATGAATATGCTGCCCCTCAGGTTCCGATTAAAACTTTCCCCCATCACCTTAAAGTACATCAGTCTGAAGAAGAGTTTCGTCCTGAAACGTTGCCTATCTCCTTCGCTCCATAGATGCTGCTGCACCCGCTGAGTTTCTCCAGCACTTTTGTCTACCTTAAAGTACATATGTTTCATATGTAAATGAAGTGGACATCACATTTTACTTTTCATGGGAATATTGTGCATAGTCTAATAACTTTGAATTAAGTAGGCACTTTTCCAAACTATGTGTTTCCCTTGTGCCATTCAGCTTGTTACTGCGCAAAAAAACCAAAAGATACTTACCATGCTGCACTGGGGGATCATCGGCACTTCCCTCGAACAACCTCACTCATGTTTGTCTTGGCACGGATTTCTGCAGCAAAGATGGGAATCCAGGACATTCAAATAGCTGATGCAACCCGATTTTATGCACAAGCTCTGCTGATAGTTCAGGGTAATCTCACTGTGAATTGAAGTCACCTGTTCGATCCTGTGAGGCTGGTACAATTGTGAAACTCAGGCTGTAAGGTGTGTCCAATGAATGCAGTGAACAGCCTGGGATTCTCGAATGTAGAAACATGTTAAAATCCCTCAGCAACAAATGCGGAATTTAAATTCAAATAACTAAATAAAATGACAATTAAGAACCAGCAGCAGTTGGTACTCCCATGAAAGTATCAGATTGGGTCAAATTCCATCTGGTTTATTAATATATTTTTGGGAAGACAGGCTGTCATATAGAGATACAGTGTGGAAACAGACCCTTCGGCCCATCTTGCCCACACCGACCAACATGGCCCATCTACACTAGTCCCACTTGCCTGTGTTTGGCTCATATCCCTCCCAACCTGTCCTATCCATGTACCTGTCTAAGAAGGAACTGCAGATGCTGGAAAATCAAAGGTAGACAAAAATGCTGGAGAAACTCAGCGGGTGCAGCAGCATCTATGGAGCGAAGGAAATAGGCGACGTTTCGTCCCGAAGACAGCACCTGTAGTCGGGATCGAACCTGAGTCTCCGGCGCTATAAGGGCTGTAAGGCAGCAACTCTACCGCTGTGCCACCGTGCCTCTCAATTCCTTAACGTGACCTCTGGATCAGTTTAGGCACCTCCCCGTCTCCCCGGAAACTGCCCAAGTTCCAGCATCGGAATTCTGTACACTCTGACAACGCCACGCTTTCCCTTTTGAGGGATTTAAGGAATAGGATCCCAACCCAAAATGTCACATGTCCATGTTCTCCCGAGATGTTGCCTGACCCGCTGAGCTACTCCAGCACTCTGTGTATGACTCATTGTGTGTCTGGTCGCACTGGTACCTTCGATACTTCTAATCGGACATCGGAAACACATCCTAAACACGAATGTGTGCAGTTCTGACTCAAAGAATATCCGACTGAACAGCACTGTATAGCTTAACCCATCCACGGTATATGCGTAAGAGGTGCAGGGAATTAAACACACACACAAGGGTGAAGTTGTGTACTTTTTGCATTCTTTTAATGCACAAATAGAGTACTATTGAAAGTTTCACAAGCAGGCTTATACTAATCAGCAATGGGAAGGCACATGAGGGAATGCCATTGCAATGGACGTCAATGAGATCAGGTAATCACCATCCAACACTAAAATACTGTTCACAACATTTCATATCCAGCAATATAGTTTTCAATTACCCAATCCCTCCGAGACTGTCCATACATTTCAGCTGTACAAAAAAAACTCTTAATACTGTTATCCAGAAATAATAATAATAATAAGTAAACAATCCCATCAAATTGAACAGAAAAAAAAGGCATGCTGGTTACAAATGGTCTACAGTAAAGATCCAAATATATATATCTTATTTGTCATTTGAGTCTACAGTCAGGTACCCAAGAATGCTAGACACAGTATTAGTCAGTGTAATGCATCTATGTAAAAAATAATGTAGTGAAGAGCTATTTTTCCTAAAGAATCCTTCAGCATGTTAGGTTCAAGTACTTTTTTTTTTCTGCAATCTTCCTCAGCATTCATTACGTTCTAATGCTTTCGGTAAGGCTATGATTAAAAAATAAAATGCTCCCAGTTGCCTGGTCAAGCAATGTAAATGCACATGTGTAGTTCCCCCGCCTCGCAGCGCTAGGATGGTTCAGTCGCTGGTCCAGAGGGTGGCTCTAACTTGAGGCAGCATCATTGCCACAGAACACAGTTGCTGGCAGCCTCGAGCTCTTCCTTATTGGTTCTGTGGTGTAAGGCTGCTGTATACACTAGTGTTTCAGCGTACAATTCGAACTCACAGTTTCATAGTTGCACAGTGGTGAATTTCCGTCTACCAATTAAATATCTAAAAATCATCCTTTCTGGCTTTTTACTCTTTTTATACATTTCCAAAACACACACACATATATGTATATATATATATATATATATATGAAAGAAAACAAATGTGTTTTGTATCTTCTGGTAATACAGAGTGTTTCTGCTAACAAAACAGCTAATCTGTCTCTTGGCTAAATAGTAGCAATTCATGTAAATGTCCATAACACAACAAAATACAAATTCCTCCACAAAAAAACAATCATTTTGCCTTTCCCAGTAAAAAGGCAATCAACAGTTACTTGTTATTTTTGAACAACCAAACATTGCTAACCAGGTCAATTATATCCCAAAATACACATATATAAATTTAATGCATCATTAAAACATAAGTAAAATTAGTTTAAACATTGGACTAAATGCAGGCTAATTAATACTGATAATATTTTCATCCTGATTTTATATATGGCTTCAAGAATTGTATGTTTATTTCATCTTCTCCCAAGAATTATGTACCAACCTTCATACAATAATCATTTGTTTAACATTATTTACCTTCCTAATCTGATTATTCCTGTTGCATACTTTATACAGACAATGAACTGTAGAAAAAAAAAGAATTTTCGCAGATAAATAATATTTCCTTCTGTTTATAACCTTGGCTTATAAAATAGTCACGAAAAAAAAAATCTCAGCTATGTGTTAGTAAAATTAGTAGAAAAAAGGTCTTCAGAGAATTGTTTTTTTTTAAATCCACATCATTTCAAACCATAAGCTCCATTAGAATGGAAGTCTTAAAACTCTAATATACAAAACAAAGATGACTGCAAAGATAAACAGGAACTTGGACAGATAGGAACTTGGCTTTATAAGAAATATCTGTTACAATTAGAATTTTTAACATCTAGAAGATTTCCAAAATACACACATAGTATAAAAAAATCCAAACAAAAAGACTATAGTCAAGTAATACTTAAGATAAATACATCAGTAAGCACAATTCATATATGAGTAAATATATCCGATATAGCTAAAAACATCAAACTGTTCTTTCAACTGATTGTCCCTTGAAAACCTCACTTACATACTCATTTACTAGCGTATGTGTTTCTTGTCACTTTTCTGACAGGTTTAACCCTTTAGGCAATGACAATATTTCTGTCAGGAGAGAGGGTGCGGATGATGGGAGCCAGTCTCACATCTCCTGTTGTCTGCTTCTTTTCATAAGGTTCAGGGGTAAAGTGCCTGAAGTTCCAGGCATCCACTTACTCATCAGACAGGGCCGCTGAAAGTCATTAGCATTTGTCACAACTGCACCCAACAACAAATGGACACCTTAAAGGTTTACAGTCTAGGCTGACCAGGCGCCACCTTCCAGCGAGGCTGCAACTTTGGATCATTCCCTGATTTACTTCTGGAGATAAACTCTCACCCATAGGAAGACTCAAGGTCCAAGATTCACGCTGGTGTTTACAGGGGAAAAGATACAAGGTTGGGCAGGTGTGTGTGTGTGTGTGTGTGTGCGTGTGTGTGTGTGTGTGTGTGCGCGTGTGTGCGCGTGTGTGTGTGTGTGTGTGTCTGTGTGTGCGTGTGTGTGTGTGTGTGTCTGTGTGTGTGTGTGTGTGTGTGTGTGTGTGTGTGTGTGTCTCTGTGTGTGTGTGTGTGTGTGTGTGTGTGTGTGTGTGTGTGTGTGTGTGTGTGTGTGTGTGTGAGTGTGTGTGTGTGCGTGTGTGTGTGTGTGAGTGTGTGCGCGCGCGTGTGTGTGTGTGTGTGTCTCTGTGTGTGTGTGTGTGTGTGTGTGTGTGTGTGTGTGTGTGTGTGTGTGAGTGTGTGTGTGTGCGTGTGTGTGTGTGTGAGTGTGTGCGCGCGTGTGTGTGTGTGTGTGTGTGTGTGTGTGCGCGTGTGTGTGTGCGTGTGTGTGTGCGTGTATGTGCGTGTGTGTGCTTGTGTGTTGTGCTACTGGTCACATGTTGGGAGTGGGGTGGTGTTGCATCTATACCTGTCTGTCTGTGGTGGGAAAGGTGTAGGAAGTATCTAGACGAGGACTTGAATCAAAAAGACATAAGTAGCTACCGACCAAATGCTGGGAAATGGATTAGTGCAGAAGGAAACTTGATGGTTGTCTTGGAGAAGATGGGCCGAAGGGCCTGCTCCGTGTTTCTAGGATTTCAGGTATAAGTAGTGTAGCCGAGAGCTCTGAGCTTCGTCTGCAGTATTTCATTTGCACTCGTTGTGGTTACTCTCCTCGATTGCAAGTCAGTCCGGGACTTGCCAGGTGCCATTACAGTTAACAGTAGCACACGTTGACCAGGGATGAATTGTCACTGCATCACTCGGTGGGTGAATGAGGGTCGGTACTTGCAGTTCCTCATCCCTGAGATTCCAATCGAGGAGCCAGGAGTGAGGCAGAGCCACTCCCTCGCGCTGATGTGCCTTGGTGTTAAGATGCTGGTGTTCTGTGGGTGAGTGTGTGATGCCCAAGGGGAGGGGTTGCAGGATAAACTTTCACATCAACCACTGCCCCGAACTTGTGGCCCACGTAAAAACTAAGAGAGTCAGCATTATAAAGGTCATCAGATGTCCATGGGGGAGATGTGATCATATCAAGAACCACTTCAATAACAAACCATCATGGGAAGAGAGAGAGAGAGCAGATGAAGCAAGGAATTATTTATCTGCAATAAAAAGGAACTGCAGGTTCTGGTTTATACCAAAGATAGACACAAAGTGCTGGAGTAATTCAGCGGGTCAGGCAGCATCTGTGGAGAACATGGATAGGTGACGTTTCACAGAGTGCTGGAGTAACTCAGCGGGTCAGGCAGCATCTGTGGAGAACATGGATAGGTGACGTTTCACAGAGTGCTGGAGTAACTCAGCGGGTCAGGCAGCATCTGTGGAGAACATGGATAGGTGACGTTTCACAGAGTGCTGGAGTAACTCAGCGGGTCAGGCAGCAGCTCTGGAGAACATGGGTAGGTGACGTTTCAGGTCAGGGCCCTTCTTCAGATCTACTCCAGCATTTTGTGTCTTTCTTATTTATCTATAAGGCTTCCGATGGAAGGAGTATGTGATAATGTTACGCACTGCTCTTCCTCTTTGCAGATGCCGACTGACATGCTGTGTCTTGTCAGCATTATCTGCACATTGCAGCAGGAATCTGTGAGGCAACAACTGCTCTTATTAATCCATAATCATAGAGAATAAAGACATTTTAGTGCAGTGTGCAGTTCATGAATTGGCTTTCTATATTCCATTGGGACTAGGAGAGAGGGACTTCATTCTAAGCCGTGATAATTGACATTGAACTGAGGAATTCAACCTAGAAAATAATTAGTACGGGTGTCAGGGGTTATGGGGAGAAGGCAGGAGAATGGGGTTGGAAGGGAATGGTAGATCAGCCAGGATTGAATGGTGGAGTAGATGATGGGATGAATGGCCTAATTCTGCTCCTATAACTTATGAACCCATCAGCCTTCCCTGTTCACACATATCCCAGACCCCCTGCAGAATGAACCTGGTGTCCATTGGGGAAACTAGGTAACTAATCACTCAGTTTTCGTGGATAAGCCAACAAAAGCTCTGTTGACGAAGATCAAGGGCCTGTCCCACTTACGCGATTTTTTCCAGCGACTTGCCGGCAGCCATCAGAGTCTCAGCAGGCGGCCGAAAATTTCCAACATGTTGAAAATCCAGCGGTGACCGGAACAAGCTACGACTCTTTGGGCGACTACTCACGACCGTACATGCGTCACCCCCGCGACATGTCGACACGTGACCCCTGTATGGCCGCGAGTAGTCGCCCAAAGAGTCGTACCTTTTTCTGGTCGCTGCTGGATTTTCAGCATGTTGAAAATGTTTGGAGACCTGCTGCGACTATGACGGGTGCCGGCAGTCACCGAAAAAATCACGTAAGTGGGACGGGCCCTTCATTTTGTCCCCGACTACAAATTCACAGCAACAAATTGCCTTTCTGGTGATAAGCCACTTAGTGCACCATGGTAAATCTCTTTAATGTCACAGCTTAACACTTTAGGTAAATTATTGGCCAATTGCTATGTACAGATTATTGACTTTTTTGGACAACTTTTTAAGAAAGTACCCAACACAGAAATCCACCTCTCTGACTTGAACTATGAAACAATTCTTTTAAATTCCACATCCTATGAAATAAACCTGCATCTCTCTGCAGATGTGGGCAGAAGCTCATCTTCAGGGAGGTTATCTGATTGACCATCAGTGATCCTTCATATTGCAAAACCATGCATTAATGTTGGGCTTCAAGAGGTTTGCAGGGTCCCACATTTTGTTCACCAAAGTTTGGGTTACTCCGATGGATGTGAAATATCTTAGCATTGGGATAGAACTTGTGTGCATGGTATGTAGTGGTGGCGAGGATTGAAGGGAGAAGAGTGTGTCACCAAGTGGGAGATTCCTAACCTAACACATTCAACCAGGGAGAGGTGAACCAGCTGACTGAGAGGATATGGCTCAACGGACAACGCAGACTGACCCCCTCTCTTCTACTCCCTCCCACCCCATACATAGACAGCCAACACCTAGAGGCACCAACCACATCATTCAAGAGGACCCAACAGCCAACCCTAGAGCAACAATAGAAGAAAGGATGGGAAAGGAATGGAGGGTTATGGTCTGAGTGCAGGTAGATGGGACTAGGGGAAAATAAGTGTTCGGCACGGACTTGTAGGGCCGAGATGGCCTGTTTCCGTGCTGTAATTGTTATATGGTTATATGGTAAAGGCGAATAAGACCTGGTGCCAAATACATGATGCCAACAAATGTAAAAACTGACTTTTAAAATGACAGGAAGAAGAAAAAAACAATTAAAATTTACTTAAAAAATGAGTTAAAGGCACTTGGTGTTCGATGGTAAAATCACTGACAGAATATAAACAAGACTATCTCAACATTTTAATTTGCTGGACACTCCAATTTGTTAGGTGGGAGCCTGAAAGTTCTGTCCAGAACAGAAATATTCATCAGTAGCCTAAAGGGTTAACGGTGATTCTCTATGCTCGAGTCCCTATTTCGTCCCCACCCTCTACAATACCAGACACGTATTGTCAGTCATCACTTGCCAATTACCATATTTCTAATACTGATGCTCACCCGCTTACTTTCTGAAAACAAAGGCCGCGAGAGGCTGGGCGAAGGTTTGCTCCTCATCTGGCATTTCACAACAAACTGCTGTTGGCTTAACCATTAGTTTAACTGGTTTAAAGTATCAGCCTGGTAAAATCGCCCCTTTTACATTTGTTCATGGTACAGAGTCTTTGTAAACAAATAATGGGCAACACACTATGTAAGGTGCTGCATTCAACTGCCATTGGTAATACTGTTTCTGGTAGTTAAAAATAGTATAAATACAAGCTGGAAATATACACATACACAGGCAAGTCACATTCTACCAACTTTAAGGCTTGTTAGTTGTCTGTTTAGAGCAGGGTTTTGGTGGATTCGTTTCTTCTTCAGCTGAGTGTGGTCTGTGGGCTGTCAGGTGTTGGGGAGAGGGATGGAGAGTGGGGTGGGGCCCACCACTCACTGCACCCTGCGGCAGTAGTAGCCCAGCACCTTGCACTTCTCGCACAGGTGCTGAGGATGTTCCTTGCTCTGATCCGACACGTCCAGCCCATCAGGTTTCTCCAGGGGTCTCTGGAAAACCAATCAAGATAACACGCAGATGAAAAACATGAACAATGGCCCCACAAAAATAGCAACTTACACCAGGACCAGCGTCCATTAGATATTGGAGCAGAATTAATCAAGAATCTATCGGTGGAGGCTGGTTCTCTGGATGCTTTCAAGAGAGAGCTAGATAGGGCTCTTAAAAATAGCGAAGTCAGGGGATATGGGGAGAAGGCAGGAACGGGGTACTGATTGGGGATGATCAGCCATGATCATATTGAATGGCGGTGCTGGCTCGAAGGGCCGAATGGCCTCTACTCCTGCACCTATTGGATATTGTTTAACAATCTCTTCTTTAAAAATGGCCATTATCTTGTCCTCCACAGCCCTCTGTGGCAATGAATTCCACAGATTCATCACCCTCTGGCTGAAGATATTCCTCCTCATCTTCATTCTAAAGGCACGTCCTTTTATTCCGAGGGGGAGGGGAGAGTGGGGAGAGGGTGGAGAGGGTCGAGGGGGGAAGTGGGGGAGCGAGAGGGTGGAGGGGAAAAGGGGGAGGGAAGAGTGAGAAACGGGGAGAAGGGGAGAAGGGGTGGGGGGGGGAGCGGGAGAGGGGGAGGGGGAGAGAGGGAGGGGGGGGAGAGGGGGAGAGGGTGGAGGGGGGAGAGTTGAGAGGGCAAGGGAGAAAGAGAGGGGAAGGGAGAATGGGGAAGGGGAGGGGAGGAGAGGAATGGGAGAAGAGGTCTCTGCTGTACATGATGCCATTAAACTAACCTCCTCTGCGTGCACGTGATCCATATCCCTCTATTCCCTGCATATCCAGGCGCCTATCCAAAAGCCTCTTAAACACCACTATCGTATCTGCCTCCACCGCCACCCCTGGCAGCGTATTCCATTAACTCTCTGCGTAAAAACTTGCCCCACAGATCAGCTTTTATGTTTGTCCCTCTCACCTTCAGGCTATGCTCTCTAGTCTGTGGTATTTGTACCATGGGGGGTAAAAGGTTGTGACTATCTACCCAGTCTATGCCTCTTGTAGGATCAGTTTCCATGCTGAATGGCTCTCTGAGGTAGCACCTCACAGGTGGCTAAAGACTGGCTGGTGGTGCTGCCCTTGTCAGCATCACCCACATCCTTCAATTAATATAAAATCCTGATCTTCCTCACAATTAGAGTGCAGCAGGGTGGCCCAGTGGTAGAGTTGCTGCCTCACAGCGCCGGAGACCCGGGTTCGCTCCTGACTACGGGTGCTGTCTGTACGCACTCCCGTGACCTGCGTGGGTTTTCTCCGGGATCTCTGGTTTCCTCCCACACTCCAAAGACGTGCAGGTTCGTAGGCTAATTGGCTTCGGTATCAATGTAAACTGTCTCTAGTGTGTGTGGGATAGGGATGGTGTTAGCGTGCGGGGATCGCTGGTCGGCTCGGACTCTCTGGGCCTGTTTCCGCGCTGTATCTCTAAACTAAACAACACATTTGGGGGAAAAAAACTTTAGTAAAGACTGGGGCATCTCTGTAAAAAGTTCTAGTCAAGTAGGAAACTGACAGCACCATGTTAAAAATGTTTTAGCCACAACATGGTGATGTAACCTTGGTTACCACTGCAGCACTTTGAGTGACACAAACATTCTTCACTGTTTGCTACTTCACTGACTCCAGTTTCTCAGTTGCTCTCTCACAGTCCTGGCCTTCATCCAACTAAATCTGATGGTGCAGTCAGGATAAATGGGCAGCTTGCTCTCCCCCGCGTCACCGTTCAAGCTCCAGAGGTTCCTAAACACTGACACACTCACAGAGATCTGGTCTCTGTCCCAAACTGCAGCACTCACTTCAATTTAAAAACCAACTCCTCAAAGTCTCATTATTCATAATTAAGGTCCACGGAGCAGTACAGCATGGAGACAGGCCCTTCAGCCAACTTGTCCATGCCGGCCCAAGTTGCCAAACCAAGTTGGTCCCACTTTAGTTCAGTTTAGTTTTGAGATACAGCACGGAGACAGGCCCTTCAGCCCAACTTGTCCATGCTGGCCCAAGTTGCCAAATCAAGTTGGTTACACTTTAGTTTAGTTTAGTTTTGAGATACAGCACGGAAACAGGCCCTTCGGCCCAACTTGTCCATGCTGGCCCAAGTTGCCAAATCAAGTTGGTCCCACTTTAGTTTAGTTTAGTTTTGAGATACAGTGCAGAAACAGGCCCTTCGGCTCACCGAGTCCGCGCCGACCAGCGATCCCCGAGCACAAACACAACCCTACACACACTAGGGCTAATTTTATAAAGTTTTATACTGAGGCAATTAAGCTACAAACCTGTACATCTTTGGAATGTGGGAGGAAACCGAAGGTTTCAGAGAAAACCCACACAGGTCACGGGGAGAACGTATAAACTCTGTACAGACAAGCACCCGTAGTCAGGATCGAACCCGTGTATCTGGTGCTATAAGGCAGCAACTCTACTGCTCTGCCACTGTGCCACCCTCTCCAGGCTTGTGCCTGGCCCATATTCCTCCAAACCTTTCCTAGCTGACTACCTATCAAAGTTTATTTTAAATGTCCTAATGCTACCCGCCTCTGACACTGCCTGGCAGCTCGTTCCTTAAACGTACTACCATCTGTGTGAGAAAGTTGCCCTTCAGGCCCCTAGTGTGTTTGTCTGGCGAGTAAGGCCAGACTCCCCTTGCTCTGCTCCCCACTTCCGCCACATTATCCAATGAGCTTCAGACACTAGACTTTAGAGATACAGCGTGGAAACAGGCCCTTCGGCCCGTTGAGTCTGTGCCGACCAGCGATCCCCGCACACTAATACTATCCTTCCCACTAGGGACAACTTACAATTTTACCGGAGCCAATTAACCCACAAACCTGTATGTCTTTGTAGTGTGGGAATAAACTGGAGCATCTGGAGAAAACCCATGTGGTCACTGAGAGAACGTGCAAACTCCGTACAGACAGCACCCATAGTGAAGATCGAACCCAGGTCTCTGGCGCTGTGAGGCAGCAACTCTACCATTGTGCCACCTTATTTATTACAGAGGAGAAGTATCTGCCTTGGATCATTACTTCAATCAGTTGAAGGCAAGTTGAAGAGACAATTGCACATTCTGTTTTGCTCACTCTCTGGCCAGAAGGGTGGATAGAGAACAGCGAAGGGTTCTGGATTTTGCCGAGGGTCTTGGTTGTGCTGCTATGTTGTGTGGGCATCAGTTCACCTCAACTCCCTGAGGTCCTGAGCTTGGAAGCCAAAAGACATTGTGGGCTTTATGACTGTTTGACTGACAGACGGTGCCCAAAGAAAATGCAATCAGTATTAATCTCCTTGAATTGACTTGGATACTTTGCTTCCTCCATGCCCCATGGGATTGATGCTTTTCATTGGACTCAAGGCAAGCCTCTTGGAAAAGAAACATATACTGAATGCAAAAAACTAAGACTGTATGGTCCAGACTATCTTTCCCGAAGCTGGAATATTGGGAACTAACGCAGACTCGGTGGGCCGAAGGGCCTATCTCCACGCTGTATCTCTAAACTAAACTAAACTAAACCCCAGGTAAATGGGACTAGCGTAGATATTGCACCTTGGTCAAAGAATTTGGCAAAGATCTGCGTTGATTTTCACTCCCCAAACCTCACTGATGGATCACCAGATCCGTATGATCAGCCATGGTCATATTGAATGGCGGTGCAGGCTCGAAGGGCCGAATGGCCTACTCCTGCATCTATTTTCTATGTTTCTATGTACCTGTGGCTGCAATTCCTCTGCAGCTGAGAATTTTCAGAGCAACCTTTCTGCAATAGTTTGACTTTATTTTCCACAAGACTTTGCCAACTGCTGATATATTTTGCAGCATCAGTAACATCACTGTACTGGAGGACTCAGCATATTGAACCCAGGGTTTAGTCCATAGTAAGCTATTTATTTTTGTTGCAAGTAAGGTGAGAAGCACGAGGTTTGCCTGCAGTGGATCTGTGTTTACTGATGAACAAAGTCACATTCATTAAGATGCATTTCAGTTCAGGACCAGTGTAAGAGATTTTATCCTGTCAGCTCGAGGGAATTTTAAGGCCTTTGGCAACAGACTCAGAGGTGAGATGAGGTGAGAACTTTATTCAGTTCAGTTCAGTTTAGTTTATTGTCACGTGTACCGAGGTACAGTGAAAAGCTTTTGTTGCATGCTAACCAGTCGGCGGAAAGACAATACGTGATTACAATCGAGCCGTTTACAGTGCACAGATACATGATACGATACGATAAAACTTTATTTATCTCCGGAGGGAAACTGTTCTGCCGACAGTCACAACCCGTAAACGAAAAATTGAAATTAAAAGTGAGAACAAAAATAAAACAAGCGACTGCTGGCTGGCTCCCGTGTGCACAGGGCCTTCATCGGAACAAACAAACAAACACATCAACACAGACTTAAGCCCCTGTCCCACTGTACGAGGTAATTCAAGAGTTCTCCCAAGTTTTCCCCTGATTCGAACTCGGAGAATGTACGTAGCGGGTCCGTAGGAGTTTGTGGATGCCTCGTAGCGGCTCGTACAAGTAAAAAGTAACAATTTTTTTCATCATGAGTATTTTATTACTCGTGGACATTTTTCACAGGGTTGAAAAAATGTCACGAGTTTACCGGATTACCCGAGTACGTACCGTTACCGAGTACCAACCGCCCTTGTCCCGTATTTGACCGCTACTACTCGGGTCGACGGGATTGTTGGAGCGCCGCGTCCGGCCCAGCCTCAACCGTCCCGACGTAGTTCAGCCCATGGAGTGCAGCAGCAGCACCTCGCCCGTGGCTGACCGGCCAGCTGTCTGACCTTTGGACCTTTGCTTACCTCCTTCTTATGGCCGATCATCGGTTCATGAGTTGGATGAGGTGCCGGACTTTGCGCGGGCCAAAATTCCTCAGCTGGCCCGCCGGCTGGGCTTTGTGTGCAGTCCAGCACCCGGGGCCAACTCATCATTCACCCAGCCACGGCCCAGTCGGTCAACGAATTGCCTTATTTTGACCTTTTGTCCCATATTTGGGAGTGAGAAAGTTGGCAACCCTAGTCTCTGGTGCCGTGAGGCAGCAGCACTACCTGCTGTATCACTGCGCCACCAGACCCACCATGTTTTAGGCAGTTCAATTCCTGCGACTTCCACTGAAACACTGTCTAATAAACATATTTAGATTATTTATATGGTCGAAGGTTGGTCACAGGGGAGAAGGTTATTTAAAAATAACTGGAGTGTGGTGATCTTGTACCATCCCTGCCTCCTGAAATAATCCACTCATATGGTATTAATGTTCCATACAATTAGCCCCCATTTCAGTGTGCCAACAACACCATGTTTACTAACATCCTCGCCACCAGGAGGAGTAAGTTGGCCTTGTTTGATGCTAGTCTTTGCGACCTGGTTTCAATTGTAATTCTCTTCATGCTTGTTCGCCAGTCGTCAAAGATTCAGCCCTGACCTTTGGCTTCTCCTGTGAGACAGAGGGCCAGAGCTGCTCCGGCCTCAGAGCTAATGGAGATGTCTCTCTCTGGAGCCTCCAGCAGTAAATTCTGGGCCCTTGCGGCTGTGTAGTACCAGGGGAAGTCCGCATTGGCTGAGGAGTTCTCCATCAGTGGGACAAAAATGCAAGCCTCCATCTTGTGAATGTAGAAGAACTATCTTGAAGAGGAGTAGGAGATATATTCCTGCAGATACCTAGAACTGCAGGTGCTGGTAAGACACAAAAAAAGACACAAAGTGCCGGAGCAACTCAGCGGGTCAGGCACCATCTCTGGAGAACGTGGGTAGGTGACATTTCTGGTCAGGAAGGGTCTCAACCCGAAACGCCACCTGCCCATATTCTTCAGAGATGCTGCCCGATCCGCTGAGTTCCTCCAGCATTTTTCGTCGTGAGTCATTCCTGGTGCTTTGTAGGTACACAAAAAAGCTGGAGAAACTCAGCGGGTGCAGCAGCATCTATGGAGCGAAGGAAATAGGCAACGTTTCGGGCCAAAACCCTTCTGGTGCTTTGTAGACCTGATATTACAGATTAATTAGTTATTCAGGGATGTGATATGTCTCCAAATACTCTCACAAACTTTCACAGTTTAGTTAAGTTAAAGAGATCCAACATGGAAACAGACCCTTCTGCCCATCGAGTCTACACTGACCAGTGATCACCTGCGCACTAGTCCCATCTTACACAGAACGGACAGTTTGCAGAAGCCAATTGATCTGCAAAACTACACATCTTTGGAATGTGGGAGGAAATCTCCTCACAATAAATTTGATCTTGAACGTAACACTCTGTTATTGGTGCCATATGTTTACGCATGGCATGGCCACCACATTTATCTACTTTGAAAACACGTCACTGTATTTCAGTGTATTACACTGTATTTTTAGTGAAGTCTTGCTCAGAGTTAACTGGAACCCGAGGGGTAGCTTTTATACACAAATATAGAAGGCGGGTGTATGGAACGAGCTGCCGGAGCAAGTAGTTGAGGCAGGTACTATCGCAACGTTTAAGAAACATTTAGGTAGGTACATGGATAGGAGAGAGGAATATGGGCCAGTTGGCACTAGTGTAGATGGGGCATGTTGGTTGGTGTGGGCACGTCGGGCCTGTTTCCACACTGTGTGATTCTATGACTACATGTGTTGCGGTCTTTCGGAGACCCTGGAAAACGCTGAAGTAAATACATGCATATCTCCCTTCTAAATATTGGCACGATTTCACCACCTTGCACTTCAAGAGTGACCAAGAGACCCTTCACACCCGTGTGTCAGTCCAGAGTCCAAGTGTTGTGGAATAAGTGCCGCGTGTGTTTGGATCAGCCACATTTTGTTTCGATATGTAGAATTATTAACAGATGATAAATTACGTTAAAAATGACAGTAAACACAACAGCAGCCAAGAACATGAAGTAATTAACTGTGGCAACACAGGAGACGGCCTCCATTATTCCGCTTGAGCCCGATTATTCTAAACCCTCATGGGCGCCACAAATATGAGAAGAGAAGCAGAGGATAAACTCAGTACTGTACCTCATGAACCCTCTCCGTGGCTGCCAATGGAGTCAAACAGCACGGAAACAGGCCCTTCGGCCCAATCCCTTCATGCTGACCAAGGTCATAAGGTCATAAGTGTATTAGGAGTAGAATTAGGCCATTCGGCCCATTAAGTCTACTCCGTCATTCAATCATGGCTGATCTATCTCTCCCTCCTAACCCCATTCTCCTGCCTTCTCCCCATAACCCCTGACACCCGCACTAATCAAGAATCTATCTATCTTTGCCTCAAAAATATCCACTAACTTGGCCTCCACAGCCGTCTGTGGCAAAGAATTCCACAGATTCAACACCCTCTGACTAAAGAAATTTCTCCTCATCTCCTTCCTAAAACAATGTCCTTTAATTCTGAGGCTGTGACCTCTTGTCCCAGACTCTCCCACTAGTGGAAACATCCTGTCCACATCCACTATATCAAACCAGTCACTATTCTGTACGTTTCAATGAGGCCCCCCCCTGATTCTTCTTAACTCCAGCAAGTACAGGCCCAGTGCCGCCAAATGCTGATCATATGTTAACCTTCTCACTTCTGGGATCATTCTTGTAAACCCCCTCTGGGCCCAGTCTGGAAGGTGCCCCATCCAAGCTGAGTCCATTTGCCCACACCCTAAATCTTTCCTGTGCATGTACCTGTCCAAATGTCTTTTCAATGTTGTTATAGTATCTGCCTTTCGGGTTCCTATTAAATCTTTCCTCTCTCCATTTAGTCAAGTCAAGTCAAGTCAAGAGAGTTTATTGTCATGTGTCCCAGATAGGACAATGAAATTCTTGCTTGCTGCAGCACAACAGAATATTGTAAGCAAAAATACAGATCAGTTCAGTTCAATATACACATATTTCCTCGTGTTCTTGATTCCTCCATTGCTTCATAGAAACATAGAAACATAGACAATAGGTGCAGGAGTAGGCCATTCGGCCCTTCGAGCCTGCACCGCCATTCAATATGATCATGGCTGATCATCCAACTCAGTATCCTGTACCTGCCTTCTCTCCATACCCCCTGATCCAAGGGCCACATCTACTCCCTCTTAAATATAGCCAATGAACTGGCCTCAACTACCTTCTGTGGCAGAGAATTCCAGAGATTCACCACTCTCTGTGTGAAAAATGTTTTTCTCATCTCGGTCCTAAAGGAATTCCCCCTTATCCTCAAACTGTGACCCCTTGTCCTGGACTTCCCCAACATTGGGAACAATCGCAAATTCCCCAACATTGGCTTCGATACAATTAGCCCAATAGGAATACAACAGGTGACCATTTACACAGAGGCTGCTGAGAGTTTGGAACACTCTGCTGGTGATGGTGAAGGAGACAGATACGATGTTGGCATCTGAGATGCTTTTGGATAGGAATATGGACAAGCAGGTACTGGAGGGATATGGATTCCGTGCAGGCAGCTACAGTAAGAGTTGGTCTTGGCATCAAGTTCGGCACAGACATTGGTCCATAGGGCTTGTTCCTGTGTGGTACAGTTCTATGGTTTCCTGGGGGAAAAAATCCTTGATATCTTTCCAACAGTCAACGTTGACGGTTTGGATGGTCCCACCTGCTTGTATGAAGCTTAACTGTAACAATTGGCAACACCACTGCCCATCATGTTCATAAACCAGTCTTCAGAGTCCCAGAGCATTAAACCCCAGAAAGGAGTTCGAATCCCACCATGGCAGCTGAGGAAATTAAAGTCATTAAATAAATCTGGACTTTAGTGTGGAAGTTAATCTCGCTGCAGTTATATTCGGCCCTGGAGACACTGCACCTGGAACTTTGTGCTAGGGACTTGTCAAGTCTAGTCAAGTCAAGTCACTTTTATTTCTATAGCACATTTAAAAAACAACTCTCGTTGGCCAAAGTGCTTTACATTGGTGGAGTTACTAATGTTATACAACATTGGTTCATAGATTAAGTACATACATCTCTACATACATGTAGCCCTCCCTCAGAGGACGTCAAGAAAGGCTTGGAAGTAAAGATGAGTTTTAAGTCTTGACTTAAAAGAGTCGATGGAGGGGGCAGTTCTGATGGGAAGGGGGGATGCTGTTCCACAGTCTAGGAGCTGCAACCGCAAAGGTGCGGTCGCCTCTGAGCTTCTGCCTAGACCACGGGATGTTCAGTAACCCCAAGTCGGCCGATCTGAGGGACCTGGAGGTGGAGTGGTGGGTGAGCAGACTTTTAATGTAGGTGGGGGCAAGCCCGTTAAGGGCTTTGTAGACATAAAGGAGGGTCTTGAAATTTATTCGGAACCACACAGGGAGCCAGTGGAGAGAGGCCAGGATCGGGGTGATGTGGTCCCTTTTTCGGGTGCCCGTCAGGAGTCTCACCAACAAAGGAAGAAAACACTTATAAGAAAGAGTGCAAGTGAAGTTCACCAGTTTGATCCACGGTGGGAATTGAATTGAATACATTATTGTCACAGTGAAATCCTTTGCTTGCGTACCTTGCCAAGGTATGCCAATAGTCGCCCATAAAGGGTGCTTACCCAGTTACAAATGTGGGGGAATTCAAGAGATGAAGCAGACGAAGTCTACACTTGAGCCAAAGTTAGACAAATGATGATCGGCACAAAATGCTGGAGTAACTCACAGCGGGAGAGGCAGCACCTTTGGAGAGAAGGAATGGGTGACGTTTCGTGTCGGGACCCTTTAACTCTCGTCGGAGAGAGAAGGAGAACTTCTTCAAGCTCGGCAAACCTTGCAGCGATTTCGTAGTGAGCTGTGCAGGAATGAACTGCAGATGTCGTGTTAAGGGTCTCGATCCGAAACGGCACCCATTCCTTCTCTCCAGAGATGCTGCCGGTCCCGCTGAGTAACTCCAGCATTTTGTGTCTGCCTTCGGTGTAAACTGGCATCTGTAGTTCCTCGCGAAAATGGCTGATTGCGGATCTGATTGACATGAAATTCTGCTTGGTAGAGGAAGCACAAGGACAATGTTTCCATGGGCTCAGGTGGCGAGATCTGGAATTTATTTGGAACTGAGATAAGAAGCAGTTTCTTTGTTGTGAATTCTTCACCCAAATCACTAGTGATAGGGAGGTCGAGTTGGCAATCAAACTGAGAGCAAAGAAGGCTGATATATCAGACTGAGATTCCGTTTCAGATTAGTCGATTATCATTAATCTTAGAAACTGCAGCAAATAATGTCATTGTTCCCGTTCATATTTGGTACATACGCCAACAAAATAATCACTCTCATTCACCATTCCTTATAACAGGGAGCAATGGAATTCCTTCCTTGTTCACACAAAGCTGAAAGAATAAGCAGCATCTGGAAATGATGGATACAAGAATACATACAACAACAAATAGAAAGGTTGGAAAAAGTGCTGGAGTAACTCAGCGGGTCAGGCAGCATCTGTGGAGAACATGGATAGGTGACGTTTCACAGAGTGCTGGAGTAACTCAGCGGGTCAGGCAGCACCTGTGGAGAACATGGACAGGTGACGTTTCACAGAGTGCTGGAGTAACTCAGCGGGTGCAGCAGCATCTATGGAGCTAAGGAAATAGGCAATGTTTCGGACCGAAACCCAAAAGGGTTTCGGCCCGAAACGTTGCCTATTTCCAGAAGGGTTTCGGCCCGAAACGTTGCCTATTTCCTTAGCTTCACAGATGCTGGTGCACCATAACTCAGCGGGTCAGGCAGCATCTGTGGAGAACATGGATAGGTGACGTTTCACAGAGTGCTGGAGTAACTCAGCGGGTCAGGCAGCATCTGTGGAGAACATGGATAGGTGACGTTTCACAGAGTGCTGGAGTAACTCAGCGGGTCAGGCAGCATCTGCGGAGAACATGGATAGGTGATGTTTCACAGAGGGCCCACGGCTGAAGCCTCCAAAGCCGTGTGTGTGTGTGTGTGTGTGTGTGTGTGTGTGTGTGTGTGTGTGTGTGTGTGTGTGTGTGTGTGTGTGTGTGTGTGTGTGTGTGTGTGTGTGTGTGTGTGTGTGTGTGTGTGTGTGTGTGTGTGTGTGTGTGTGTGTGTGTGTGTGTGTGTGTGTGTGTGTGTGTGTGTGTGTGTGTGTGTGCGCATGCGGAGCCACCAAGAAATTGTGTGCCCCCCCCCCATGTTTTGATAGCAATTTCCACCCCTGAGCGCGAAAACATACCCTACGGCCCACCGAGTCCACACTGACCAACGATCCCCGCACATTAACACTATTCTACACACACTAGGAACAATTTACACAATTACCAAGCCAATTAACCTACAAACCTTCACGTCTTTGATGAGTGTGGGAGGAAACCGAAGATCTCGACGGAAACCCACGCAGGTCACGGGGAGAACGTACAAACTCCGTACAGACAGTACCCGTAGTTGGGATCGAACCCGGGTGTGTATGCGCTGTAAGGCAGCAACTCTACCGCTGCGCCACTGTGCCGCCCCTATGGTTTCTGATCAATGGTTTCCCCACATCACTAGGCTACGTCACATTATGGGAAGCCACCAATCCTATTTACCATCAGAGCTTGGCAGAGCACATCACCGCTGCTTTCTTCAGTTACTCCCCAATTAATTTAAGCCTGTCCACTAGACTTCCTATTGGATATTTATTTGGCAAGGGTCACAATTCTAAAAGCTGGACTCCTTCCAAAATGGAGTCAAGCATCAACAATCTGCCTTTGGCAATTGCTCATATCCATTTTAATGATGGTTTAGCTCCCAGTAATCCCACTACCCAGAGGCTGATTGACATAATCACCGCTTAAGAAGTGTGGATGTTAGTTGGCGCCCAGTTAGATTAAGCAGAAGTTAAATTATTGGAGAGCTTAAAATTTCACAACAACATTGTTTATACATTGCGTGGGCCTGAGAGGAATACATTTGCTTGAAAATTAAAAAAATGTCCTTCAGATCCAAGATCATCCCAACTTGCGAAGCCTCTTATTTTATTGTCGAACTGCAATTCCCTTATTTAGCATTGCCAGTCCATTTACTCTTCAAAGAGTTAAGGTTCAAAGGTTCAAAGGTTATTTATTGGTCACATACACCTAGGTGTAGTGAAATGCTTCTTGCCAATGCAGCACATAAAGAAAGAATACAGACATAACATTAACAAGAGATTTAAACATAAAGAACATCCCCCCACAATGGCTCCCACCATGAGGGAAGGCACAAAGTCCAGTCCCCAACCCCAGTTCACCCATAGTCGGGCCTATTGAGGCCTCCACAGTTGCCTCTACGGAGGCCCGATGTTCCTAGCCGTATGTGCAGACCTTAAAGGCCGAGATGGCATCACTGTAATGACTTCCAATTGGAAGGACTGAGATGTAAACTCAATGCAAAGAGACCAGGCTCGTTGTTTTCCTGATCAACTATTGCATTCATTTCATCAATTGGACAAATGTTGGTTCGAGCCTACCTCCACTCAACTTGGGTTCATGGCACAACTTGTTAAAATCCCGGCACAACTTCCTCCAGGTTCAGTTTTGGTCTTCCTGATATAGGAAGGATGCCATTTAGCAGGGAAGAGTGCAGAGATAATTTACAAGGATGTCACCATGAACTGTAGGGTGAGGTTGGGCGGGCTGGGGTTTCAGTCCTGGAGGCTGAGGTGTGATCTCTGAGAGCTGTGTAAAATCATGAGGCGAATAGATAGGGCGAATAGACAATGTTGCCTGGGTTTCAACAACTAAGTTACAGAGAAAGGTTGAATAAGTTAGGTCTTTATTCTCTGGAGCGCAGAAGGTTAAGGGGGGACTTGATAGAGGTCTTTAAAATGATGAGAGGGATAGACAGAGTTGATGTGGATCAGCTTTTCCCTTTGAGAATAGGGAAGATTCAAACAAGAGGACATGACTTCAGAATTAAGGGACAGAAGTTTAGGGGTAACATGAGGGGGAACTTCTTTACTCAGAGAGTGGTAGCGGTGTGGAATGAGCTTCCAGTGGAAGTGGTGGCGGCAGGTTCGTTGGTATCATTTAAAAATAAATTGGATAGGCATATGGATGAGAAGGGAATGGAGGGTTATGGTATGAGTGCAGGCAGGTGGGACTAAGGGAAAAAAGTTGTTCGGCACGGACTTGTAGGGCCGAGATGGCCTGTTTCCGTGCTGTAATTGTTATATGGTTATATGGTGAATGCACAGAAGTATTTTCTTTCCCAGGAGTACAGTGTAAGAACTGGGCTTCCTATTTAAGGAAGGATGTCAATGTGTTGGAAGTTGGGAGAAGATTTACTGGTCTAATAGTTGGAAAAGGCAGGTTTTCTTTTGAGGAAGTTGGACTGGCTAGTTCTGTAATTACTAGAATTCAGAAGGGGGGGGGGGGTGCGTTTTGGTGGAAACATGTATTTCAAGATTGCAGCATCTGCAGTTTCTTCTTTCCCTGTACATTACATTGTATTGTATTATTATATTGCTGGTGAAACTGCTGCCTCATAGCTCTGGTATCCACCATCTATCAGGACTTCTGAACAATTAGAAGCTGGATTATCTGAGTTAAGCCCCTGTCCCACTTAGGAGACCTAAACAGCAACCTCTGGTGACCTTGCCCGCCACTCATGGTTTCCATGAGGTCACCGGAGGTTTTGGTCACTCTCCCTAATGGTTGAAAGTGGTTTCCACGTGGTCGAGGCTTCATCGAGGTTGCTGCTATTTTTTCATCATGATTAAAACCGGCCTCGACTAAAGGTTGCCGTTTTAAAAATCGATAGTTTTTCAGTCGCAGGTCTAGTCGAAGCCGGTTTTCTTCATAGTCGAGGAAGGTTTTCAACATATGCGTGGGAGGTGGTAGGAGGTTGCAGGTCACCTCGACCTTGATTTTTTTTTTGGGTGACGGGCAAGGTCACCAGAGGTTGCTGTTTAGGTCTCCTACGTGGGTCAGGGGCTTTACACTGCTCACCCTTATGTAAAGGGGATGTATGACCATTTGCAGATATCTAACTGGGTGAAAATGATGTGCATATCTAAAGTGTGCGGCACAGTGGTGCAGCTGGTAGAGCTGCTAGCTCACAACACTAGAGCCCCGGGTTCAATCCTGACCTCGGGTGCTATCTGTGTGGAGTTTGCATGTTCTCCCTGCGACCATGATGGTTTCATCCGGGTGCTCCGGTTTCCTCCCAAATCCCAAAGACGTGCATGTTTGTAGATTAATTTGCCTCCATAAATTGCCCCAAGTGTGTAGGGAGTGGATGATAAAGTGGGATAACATAGAACTAGTGTTGGTGGGCGCGGACTCGGTGGTCCGAAGAGCCTGTATCTTTACAAAGAACGTAATTCTCCTAAAATCGCACTGCTTACGGCAATTAACCTTCACTTCATACAATTTAAAGCAGATAATCTGGTCATATATTTCTTGACCGTCTTTTGAGAATAAATTGGTTGCAATGTGACCACCAGTGGCTTCAGTTGAAGGAGTTTTGCATTCACTGTGAAATGCTTTGGCCACTGTTAAAGGTGCTAATTAAATACAAACTTTCCCACTTACAATTGCAGGCATTTTCGGTAAATTTCCACCCCCTTAAAACATTCCAAAGGCACGCCCTGTCTAACAGGAACTGAACCCCACACTGAGGGTGAAGGGCAGCTCAGCCACGTTACAGCGACACACACACACACACACACCAGAGGATTAATTAGGACCATTGACTCCATCTACACCTCATGCTGCCTCGGCAAGGCCAGCAGCATCATCAAGGACCAGTCGCACCCTGGCCACTCCCTCTTCTCCCCTCTCCCATCAGGCTAGAGGTACAGAAGTGTGAAAACTCACACCTCCAGATTCAGGGACAGTTTCTTCCCAGCTGTTATCAGGCAACTGAATCATCCTACCACAACCAGAGAGAGGTCCTGACCTCCCATCTACCTCATTGGAGACTCTCGGACTATCTTTGATCAGACTTTACCTTGCAATAAACGTCATTCCCTTATCATGTATCTGTACACTGTAAATGGCTCGATTGTAATCATGTATTGTCTTTCCGCTGACTGGATAGCATGCAACAAGCTTTTTACTGTACCTCGGTACACGTGACAATAAACTAAACTGAACTGAACATGAAGCTCTGTCGCTTCGGAAGAAATGAAACATTACTGTTGTAAAATTTTAAACATTGTGCTGAAAATAGTTGGAGTAAAGTTGGGGGGTGGGGAGGGGATGGATAGGATACAGGAAGTATCTGTAGTGAGGTGAGGTCAGGGTCACCCTAGGACAAGTTATGGAGGTTGTCTGGTCAAATGGTTAATGGGCTTGGTGTCAGGGCGACAACTCAATCAAAGATGTATAAGATCCTGAGAGGAATAGATAGAGTCAATTTTAGAGCCCTTCGGCCCACCGAGTCCACATCCACCAGCGATCCCCGCACATTAACACTACCCTACACACTATACTAACCATCTGCCTATCTAAGATCCCCCTTCTCCTGTACCCACCTGCCCCTCCTCTCTTCCAGCTTTCCAACCCCACCTCCCCACCACAATCAGTCTGAAGAAGAGTTCCGACCCAAAGTGCAGGGGATCCCAACCTTTCCCGTCCCGTTTACCCCCGGCAACTTCAATAGCACACAACAATGTTATTAAATGTTTATGAATGGTTCTTAGTTCTTGGTTTCTTGGTCCTCCAAAATATTCCAAATGGAATTTAAACTGGAGGTGGTGGAGGGAGGACTTAAGCCAGAAAGGGTTATTGGGAAGAAAGAGCTACTTTAAATTTAGTTACATCTGGTTGGGTAACTATAGAAGGGTGGAGATTATTCCATGCTTTAATTGTGCGGGGGAAGAACGAATTGCTGTACACATCTGTCTTTGTAGCTGGGATCACAAATTGGATCGAATGCCCTCGTCTGCTTCTAATTGGTTTGGGTTTGGTGTAGGTCTTGATGAACAGAAGATGGAGATATATCTCCATCTTCTCTTTTCTTATTTCTTTTCGTTCCTCTTGCACTGGTAGTTTAGGGGTCTTTTCTTTCCTTTATTATATTTTACTTATTTTTCTTCATTCTCTCCTTTTTTTGATTTTTTTTGATTTAGGTTTCAAGGTTAAAAATTGAGCTGTACAATAATTGTATAACTTTCATGTCGATTGCCTTATTCCTGTACAATTGCTTCTAATAAAATTAAATTTAAAAAAACAAAAAAGAAACTAATGATGACCAGATACCGGTATACCAGAACCAAACACAATCAGTCAATGAGAGAAAATATGTACAAATCCTGAATCAACACATTTATCCCTTGGGTAAGCGAAATGTACCCCTAGTGGTAAATCAATCAATATTTATTACATGTCATTTGAACGTCAATGAGGCTCAAACGAAACTCTGTTTCCACGGCCATACAAGCAAAGACAATTTCCTACAGACGTAGGAAATTGTACCCCAGGTTGGGAACCCTTGCACTAGTGGGAGAGTCTCGGATTAGAGGTCGTAGCCTCAGAATTAAAGGACGTTCTTTGAGGAATGAGATGAGGAGAAATGTATTTAGTCAGAGGGTGGTGAATCTGTGGAATTCTTTGCCACAGAAGGCTGTGGAGGCTAAGTCAATAGATATTTTTAAGGCAGATATGGATAGATTCTTGATTAGTGCGGGTGTCAGAGGTTATGGGGAGAGTTACTCCAGCACTTTGTGTTTTTTCCTTTCCATTTCTTTGTTCCATTGCTGCTACATATGACAAGGAAACAATCTTGAGTCTTGAGATGGACAAGTTACAGCAGAAATGGACAGTTCCGTCACAGGCAGAGAGATGGACATCTCAAGAGGATGAATTCCATATTAAGACCCTAAGGGGCCTGTCCCACTTGGCGATTTTTTTTCGGCGACTGCCGGCGTCATAACAGTGTCGCCAAAAGATTTTGAACATTTCAAAATCCACCAGTGACAAAAAAATGTCGCGACACTTGAAAAAACACCGCGCATCAAACATCATCACGCCGTGAATATTTCAGTGACCTGATACGTCAGTCAATGATGCCGGCAGTCGCCGAGAAAAATCGGCAAGTGGGACAGGCCCTTTAGAATTTAAACTAACTTGTTTTTTTTCTCATTCCCAGTTCTATCGTGGTCCCAACTCACTCTAAAACAGAGCGTTGTTTGTTTAACAAAATGCAGGCCAGATATTTTCAGACAAGCTGTTTGGACTGAGTGCACCAAGTGTTTACCCACGACTCTCTCAGTTGTCGGTTTCAATCAATGTACGAGCTTATCCCTCTCAGACTGAGCCAAGACCACAACTCTTGCTTTACACTGGTAAAGAAAACTCACAGAGGTGTGGCTGATGTGACGTGCCTTGTCTGCTACCTGTGTAGGGAGGAACTGCAGATGCTGGTTTACAGTGAAGATAGACACAAAATGCTGCAGGAATTCAGTGGGACAGGCAGCATCTCTGGAGAGAAGAAGGAATGGGTGACGTTTTGGGTCGAGACCCTTCTTCAGACCTTCTTCAGGATCTGAAAAAGTCATTCACTCCCTCTCTCCTGAGATGTCAAGTCAAGAGAGTTTATCGTCATGTGTCCCAGATAGGACAATGACATTCTTGCTTGCTGCAGCACAACAGAATATTGTAAGCATAAATACAGAACAGTTCAGTTCAATATACACATAATGCTGCCTGTCCTGCTGAGTTCCTGCAGCATTTTGTGTTTGTCTGCTTCCTGAATGTTTCAAGGAAGTTTATCGGCGTTTATGTGGTTTAGAGAGACAGTGTGGAAACAGGCCCTTCGGCCCACCGAGTCCATGCTGACCATTGATCACCCGTTCACATTCGTTTTATGTTACACCACTTCCTCACCCACAAGCCACATGTCCGGGGCAAGTTACAGAGTGTGACGGGCAACGTCTTCCCACCGAGGATGGTGGATACAAGGAGCCAGTCGTGTCAGAGGGAACTGCTCGATTGTAATCAAGGACGTGTCGCACCCTGGCCACTCCCTCTTCTCCCCTCTCCCCTCTCCCATCGGGCAAAAGGTATAGAAGTGTGAAAACGAACACCTCCAGATTCAGGGACAGTTTTTCTCAGTAGTTATCAGGCAACTGAATCATCGTACCGCAACCAGAGAGTCCTGAACTACTATCTACCTCTTTGGTGACCCTTGGACTATCTTTGATCAGATATTACTGGCTTTACCTTGCACTCAACGTTATTTCCTTATCATGTATCTATACACTGTAAATGGCTCGATTGTAATCATGTATTGTCTTTCCACTGACTGGTTAGCATGCAACAGAAGCTTTTCACTGTACCTCGGTACACGTGACAATAAACTAAACTGAACTCAGTTACTCCAACACTGTCTTCGCAATACTCCAAATGTAGACAAACCAACATTCAAAGAAGCTGCAAGATGTACACACAATACACAAAGGGGTGTATTTGCCAATGAAGGCGCCACTGGACCATGCGTGTGCACAGGTGCTCCTTACCTGCTTGTGGGGGTAAACATTAATGTGGCACTTGATGCACTCTTGCCCCATGTTGGCCCAGGAGTTCCCACTCATCCATTTCCGCTTGCACTTGGGGCACTTGTATTCACCGAAGCAGCGCTTCTTCCCCTGGTAGGGGGTCAGCCCTTCTCCTTTGGGTCGAGCCTACAATATAAAACAGACACAAGGACACGTTAAAATGGCCGTGAGTTTTGTGCGCCTTCTCTACTCCGTCTGATCAAAACACAAAATATTGCAGATGCTGAAAATCTGAGGGAAAAATGCAGTTAAATCTTGGCAGGTCAGGCACACTGCTTCTCTCTCCACAGGTGCTGCCGGACCTGCATAGTATTGTTCACATTTTCTGTTTCCATTCCTGGTTTTGTGTACATTGTCTAGCGTGGATTTCCCAAATCTACCAATCTCCACTTAGATCACCAAATATGGCTTCTACTAAGGGCGGCACGGTGGCGCAGCGCCAGAGACCCGGGTTCCATCCTGACCATGGGTGCTGTCTGTACGGAGTTTGCACGTTCTCCCCGTAACTGCATGGGTTCTCCCCCACACTCCAAATATCAAGAGTCTAGAGTGTTTTATTGTCATATGTCCCAGATACAACATTGAAAATTCTTGCTTGCTGCAGCACAACAGAATATGTGAACATAGTACACTGTAACCAATATGATAAACGAGAGAAAACAAAGTTAAGTGTATATACCTGTATACACATACCCGCACAAGTACACACACACACACACATATACATACACACATACTCAAAAAACCAACAATAGTAGTGCATTGATATTAATAATAGACTGTTGTAGTTTGGAGCTTATTTGTTGCCATGTTTAATAGCCTGATGGCTGTAGGGCAGAATCTGTTCCTGAACCTGGACGTTACAGTTTTCAGGCTCCTGTACCTTCCTGTACCGAGGTACAGTGAAAAGCCTTTTGGCCGCATGCTGTCCAGTCAACACAAAGACTGTACATGATTAGAATCAAGCAGTCCACAGTGTACAGATGAAGGATTAAGGGAATAACGTTTAGTGCAAGGTAAATACAATACAATACAATACAATTCAATTTATTGTCATTTGGACCCCTTGAGGTCCAAACGAAATGCCGTTTCTGCAGCCATACATTACAAACAAATAGACCCAAGACACAACATAATTTACATAAACATCCATCACATTGCTGTGATGGAAGGCCAAAAAAACTTATCTCTCCACTGCACTCTCCCCCCCGATGTCAGAGTCAAAGTCAAAGTCAAAGCCCCCGGCGGGCGATGGCGAATTGTCCCGCAGCCATTAAAGCCACGCCGGGTGATGCAAGGTCGCACACCGGGTCTTGGTGTTAGAGCCCCCGGCACGCGCTCGCAGTCCCGCAGCCATTCCAAGCCGCGCGGTGCGGTGCTGTAAGGCCCCGCTCAGGTGCTCTTCAACCCCGCAACTCGGGCGGGAGAAGTGGCCGTTGCGGAAGCCCTGAAAAGCGGTCTCCCTCCAGGGACCCGCGGGCTCCCGGTGCCGCCCGCCAAACCCGCAGTTGCAGCCACCGAATCTCCGGGGGTCGGGCCGCAGCAGCATCCACCACAGCTCCACCCGCTCTGGACTCGGCCAGCTCCGCGACGGTGAGGTGAGTAGTCGGCACCACAGCCCCCGGTCTTCCTGTTGGAGGCCGCTCCTCGTTGCAGCCCCAACGACAACAGAGACCCGACAAAGAAAAGGTCGGGTCTCCCGTGCAGGGAGAGATTTAAAAGTCCACTAAAGTCAGATTAAAGATAGTGCCAAGGTGGATGGGAGGTCAGGACCGCTCTCTAGTTGGTGAGAGGACGGTTCAGTTGCCTGATAACAGCCGGGGAGAAGCTGCCCCTGAATCTGGAGGTGTGCGTTTTCACACTTCTGTACCTCTTGCCTGATGGGAGAGGGGAGAAGAGGGAGTGACCGGGGTGAGACTGGTCCTTGATGATGCTGCTGGCCTTGCCGAGGCAGCGGGAAGTATAGATGGAGTCCATGGATAGGAGGCTGGTTTGCACGTTGGCCTGGGCTATATAAAAGTCCACTCAGAGAGAAAGTTATTCCCAGCTTCTGGACTCAATAACCCTGCCCTTGCTAATGTTTCCACACACTGATAATATCCAGTGCCTATCATTTCACAGCTAATTTGAAACAGTAATTTTAGGAGCACTTGAACCTTATACTGCCTTAAGGTATTTGGTCGATCTGATTATTATTAGAAGTATTATTTCAACCAAACAAAAATACAAAGTCCCATCCCATTAACCTTGCCCCATCAAGGTCACTGTTTTGTGTTGCCTCTAAGATGTCTGTGAGCCGGTTTCATGTGTAGGAAGGAACTGCAGATGCTGGTTTACACCGAAGATAGACACAAAATGCTGGAGTAACTCAGCGGGACAGGCAGCTTCTCTGGAGAGAAGGAATGGGTAATGTTGCGGGTCGACAACCTTCTTCAGACTCAATTCGTGATTAGTACGGGTGCCAAAGGATATGGGGAGAAGGCAGGAGAATGGGGTTAGGAGGGAGAGATAGATCAGCCATGATTGAATGGCGGAGTAGACTTGATGGACCGAATGGCCTAATTCTACTCCTACTCCTTATGACCTATTCCTTCGCTCCAGAGATGCTGACTGACTCGTTAAGTTACTCCAGATTTCTGTGTCTATCTAGCCTGTTTCATGTCACTGTTGAGTGATACACATGGTTCCCACTTAACATTTTGAAAGCCTTTTTATTTATCATCACATCATCCGATTATTTCCGTTCTCAGCCTCACTCATTGGAACGGTGACCAACTCCGGCACCTGTACTCTGTACGAGGGACTTACACATTTCTACTCTTCTTTCTCAAGACGCACGTAAGTCATAAGCCCATATGTGATAGGAGCAGAATGAGGCCATTCAGCCCATCAAGCCTACTCCGCCATTCAATCGTGGCTGATCTATCTCTCTCTCTCCTAACCCCGTTCTCCTGCCTTCTCCCCATAACCCCTGACACCCGTACTAAATATCTCTGCCTTAAAAATATCCATTGACTTGGCCTCCACAGCCTTCTGTGGCAAAGAGTTCCACAGATTCACCGCCCTCCTCATCCCCTTCCTAAAGGAACGTCCTTTTATTCTGAGGCTTTGACCTCTGGTCCTAGACTCTCCCACTAGTGGAAATATCCTCTCCACATGCACTCTATCCAAGCCTTTCACTATTCAGTTTCAATGACATTATCCTCATTTGTTTACAATGATGATGGTTGGATTCAGTGCTCTTTTTGTAAGCAACAAACATACTAGTAAACATATTAGTTTAGTTTAGTTTAGTCATGGAATCAGACCCATCGGCCCACTGTGACCATGTTGACCAGTGAATCCCATACACTAGCATTATCCTACACACTCCAGCGACAACGTGCAATTTTTACTGAAGCCAAATTAACCTGGACATCCACAGCACACAGATACATGATAAAGGGAATAACATGCTCAAGGGAATTGGCAGGGCATCTATATGGGCCACTGAGCCTGTTCCTGCTTCTACTCCAAAACATCCCTTATCCATGTTCTCTAGAGATGCTGCCTGACCCTGCTGAGTTTGAGTCTATCTGCAGTTCCTTGTTTCCAGTCCTTCTGTTCTGCAAAGCCGAGCCTCCTTGCATTCAAGAGTCGAGAGTGTTTTATTGTCATACGTCCTGGATAGAACAATGAAATTCTTGCTTGCAGCAGCACAACAGAATATGTAAACATAGCACATTCGTTGCTTGTCTCAATTTCTCTTTACTTTTTGAAAGAAACACTCGTGGTGGCAAAGCCTGATGGCAGGAATAGACGGGAGGGCTGTGAGTAACTTCTGCTGCATGGTGACATGGTGGCCAATGGAATGTGTTGATGGATTCCAGACCTCAGCTCAGCAGCACACTGCATTTTATCATAGGCACAAAAGTACTTAATTTGTAATGAAATCTATCTCATATCAATCCGCATACCCCTCGCACTTCTCTTCCAAATACATCCCTCTACGATTTCTCAAAATGTTCCTTGTCCCCCCCCCTCCCTCTCCCCCCCACCCTCCCTCTCCCCCCCCCCCTCCCTCTCCCCCACCCTCCCTCTTCCCCCCCCACTCCCCCCAGTACGCTTGCCAACTGGTGATTCCTAACCCTTTATGATATAAAATTATATATTTTACATATAAAATTATCAAAGGACTGGGTGAGCTAGATGCAGGAAAAATGGTCCCAATGTTGGGCGAGTCCAGAACCAGGGGCCACAGCCTTAGAATAAAGGGGAAGCCATTTAAGACTGAGGTGAGAAACAACTTTTTCACCCAGAGAGTTGTGAATTTGTGGAATTCCCTGCCACAGAGGGCAGTGGAGGTCAAGTCACTGGATGGATTTAAGAGAGAGTTAGATAGAGCTCTAGGGGCTAGTGGAGTCAAGGGATATGGGGAGAAGGCAGGCACGGGTTATTGATTGGGGACGATCAGCCATGATCACAATGAATGGCGGTGCTGGCTCGACGGGCCGAATGGCCTCCTCCTGCAACTATTTTCTATGTTTCTATGATTTACACTGAGCATTAGTTTGCTATATTAGCCACCAATAATTACAGCCAACAGATATTCCCAGGGAGCCAAACACAACGTGCTAGAGGAACTCAATGGGCCGCACAGCATCTCTGGAGGGAATGGATAGGTGATGTTTCGTGTTGGGACCCTTCTTCAGACTCAGGTGCCGCCCGACCTGCTGAGTTACAATTAGCCCTTTGTGTTTTGCTCGGGATTTCAGCATCTGCAGTTCCTAGTGTCTCCATTCTTAGTTGAGAATGGGGACTACAGATGAAGAATTATTTTCCCTTCTAAGAGTCGAGAGTCAAGTCGAGAGTGTTTTATTAACATACTAGACCAAGTGCAGGCCCTTTGGATCTGCTCCCCCAACGCAGCCGCTCCCTACCCGTAGCCCCCACGGGAGACGTGGTCCTTCGTTCCCGAACATAAGATTCCAGCACTCAGCAGTGCGGCTGTTTTTAAATGGTGTTTTTGAGGCGAGAGGCGGTCGCCAGCAGCCGTTATGGTCGCTGGCCAGCAGGAGGCGACAAAATGGTGGGGGGGGGGGGGGGGGATAATGTTTTTATTAAAAATGTGTACATAAACACGACGAAATTTAATGAGAAGTGGATACTTGGAATGAAAAGTGAAATCTCTACCGAAATGGAAAAAATCTCGGCATTTCTGGGTCTGGTGTTGGCGTAGCAACGAATCAAAGGCTGGCACCCACAAGTCAGGCAGAAACACACACACACACACACACACAGTTTTAATATTATATAGATAGATAGATGTCCCAAAATGGAAAAATGAAATTCTTACTTGCAGCATCACAACAGATATATAATCATCGAACTTTGTGAACGCATCCCATGGTCTGTCATAGAGACACCAGGACATGGAGATGGAGGTACCAGGGCGGGTGACTCTGTCTGGGAGTACCATGGAAGATGGGAAGGTACAGGGAGAGGACCACATCCATTGGTGGATGTTGAAGAGCCAGACACATAATTTTGAAGGGTCTCAACCTGAAACATCATCTATCCATGTTCTCCAGAGATGTTGCCTGTGCAGCCTACACCCCAGCGGTATGAATGTGGACTTCTCTACACATGTTGCCTGACCCGCTGAGTTACTCCAGCACTTTGTGTCCTTTAGTGTATTAACCAGCGTGTATAGTTCCTTGTTTCTACACATAATTCTCTCTCCATCTGGAGCACAAACTCCACGGAGACGGGTTTATTCTCCACCCTGGTCCCCAAGGCCACTATGGCAGTGTTGAGCCAGCTGTTAAATCAGCCACTCATTCCCTGCCACGCACTTTAGAGATAGCATGGCTCAGATAAATACACACACACCGCACACACATGGTTAATATTTAATAGCTGCGAGCCAGGTTGTGTGCCTGAATGCAAACCAGACTGTGTGTGTGGATATCCCTCTGGGCAGCAAGAATGTCTCAGCCCCAAAGTGTGAAATAAGCCCCACAGAAAGTGAACCCCAACTACAGCTCTGGAACTGATGGCTGAGTTTAGCTTAGTATAGTATAGTGTATAGTATAATAATAGTGTAGTAATAGTATAGTATAGTAATAGTATAGTAATAGTGCAGTGATAGTATACTATAGTAATAGTAAACTAATAGTGTAGTAATAAGATAGTAAAAGTATAGTAATAGTGTAGTAATAGTATAGTAATAGTGTAGTAATAGTATAGTAATAGTGTACAGTATAGTAATAGTATAGTAATAGTGTAGTAATAGTATAGTAATAGTATAGTAATAGTGTAGTGATAGTGTGTAGTGTAATAATAGTAATGGTGTAGCAATAGTGTAGTAATAGTATAGTAATAATGTAGTAATAGTATACTATAGTAATAGTAATAGTGTAGTAATAGTATAGTAATAGTATAGTAATAGTGTATAGTATAGTAATAATAATATAGTATAGTATAGTATTTAATAGTGTCGTTCTCGTGTGTAGTGACACCTTACTGTAATCGGAATAAAAACATATAATCGGAATATAACAAGTAATAAAGACATCACAGAGACACAAATTAAAAACAGAATTCAATCCAAAAACAGAAAATCAAAAACACAGTGTGAAGAATGTGTAGTAATAGTATAGTAATAGTAATGTCATCTCAGAACTGATGAGAGCTTCCAGGACTTTGGTTTTTATTTAAGATTGCAATTTTTTATCTGAAGAAGGGTTTTGACCCGAAACAGCGCCCATTCCTTCTCTCCAGAGATGCTGCCTGTCCCGCTGAGTTACTCTAGCATTTTGGGTCTATCTTCAATTTAAACCAGCATCTGCAGTTCCTTCCTACACAGTTTTTTATTTGCTCAGTTAAATAGACTCACAGCTTCATTTATGAATATGTTAAACTCCTCGGACTAGAGGTGTTTAATTGACATGAGCCTCCCTTGCAAGCACACACACACACACACACACAAAGCAGCCTTGCCAAGCCCTTTAAACGATTTACTATAGGCAACTGTGGGGGCATTTTAATTATCGGTAAGTTAAAGTGGCAGCTGATAAATCCAATCATCAGCCTAAGTTCTCAGACACTAAATAAATTGTTACTGCCTGAGCTCAAAGTATTGGCTAAGTGTCATACAGCATGGAGACAGGCCCTTCAGCCCAACTCGTCCAAAGTGCCCCATCCAACATAGGCCAGTTTGCCTGCAGTTGGCCCCGTATCTCCCTATCCATGTACCTGGCCAAATGTTCTGGTTCCTGCCTCAACTACCTCCTCTGGCAGCTCGTTCCATCGACTCCAGCTACACGTCACAATGTCTCAGCAAAATAGTCAACATATTCAAGGACTATTCAAGGACTATTTTCACCTCAGCCATTCTCCCTTCTGCTGCAGAGCTGAAGACACAAATGCCTGAACGCACTAGAATAAGGAACAGCTGTAATCAGTCCTTTCATTAGTTTGGTTGTAGTCCCAATCTTCCAACCTATCTTATTGTGAACCTGGCACTGACACTTTAAAAAAAAAATTGCACTTTCTTAACAAAGTTCTGGAAGAACTTTTCCTGCAAATTATGCCTACTTTGTCAAAGTTTTCCTGCACTCTCTGAAGGGAGTTCGGTGAGACCCTCTCTCCCCCTGCTCCCTCTCCGATTCCGGCTGCCCTCCTTCCTTTGACTGTCTTTTGAGTCAGAAGAAGAATCCCGACCAAAAACGGCGTCTGTCCGTTTCCCTCCGCAGATGCTGCCTGACCCGCTGAGTTCCTCTAGCACTTTGTGTTTTGCTCTGAAACTGGAGTAGTTTTGTCATCAATTGAAATGAATGGAGGGGGCAGAGTAGCTGAAGCATTTACTAGCAAGGCCAGAGCAATGTCCATCTAGATGCTTGGATATGGTCCCACATAGGGATTGAAGCCAGTTTAATTCAGTTTAGTTTATTGTCACGTGTACCGAGGTACAGTGAAAAGCTTTTGTTGCGTGCTATCCAGTTAGCGGAAAGACAATACATGATTACAATCGAGCCATCTACAGTGTATAGATACGTGATAAGGGAATAACATTTAGTGCAAGGTAAAGCCAGTAACATCCGATTAAAGATAGTCCAAGGGTCACCAATGAGGTAGATAGTAGTTCAGGACTGCCCTCTGGTTGTGGTAGGATGATTCAGTTGCCTGATAACAGCTGAGAAGAAACTGTCTCAGAATCTGGAGGTGTGTGTTTTCACACTTCTGTACCTCTTGCCTGATAGGAGAGGGGAGAAGAGGGAGTGGCCAGGGTGCGACTGGCCCATGATGATGCTGCTGGCCTTGCCGAGGCAGCGTGAGGTGTAGATGGAGTCAATGGAAGGGAGGTTGGTTTGTGTGACGGTCTGGGCTGCGTCCACAATTCGCTGCAATTTCTTGTGGTCTTGGACGGAGCTGTTCCCAAACCAGGCTGGGATGCGTCCCGCCAGCTGATGCCGGCCTTTCCTTGGATTACGAACAGGAGACTCTCCAAAATATTGCACCTTGTTTAACAGTTTTTTTCCCCCCAATCTTAGTCACGGGCAGTCACAGTTGGGGGTGGGAGTGGGGCTGGATGGAAGTGGGGGGGGGGGGGGGTGGATGGAAGTGGGGGGGGGGGCAATGAGAGAATACAGTAAACCAGTGTTGGCGTACACTGCAGAATCTAGCGGTGGACAGGCATTACATTGTTGGGACAGGCGGGACAGAGGCAGCACTGTGAGCCGGTGGAATAAAGGCACAGTGTGGAGAGAACACATTGCAGACACTGGCACTGTGTTGCCACGGGTGAAAGTTGCCCACTGTTACTGGGGTAACAACACCGGGTGCCAGCATCAGTCCTCCCTCTCAACTCCCAACACACAATGGGCTCCACTTCATCTCATCCCTTATGCAACGCCACTTCTTCTCCCTCAACTCCTTTTCTTTCCAAAAACAAATTAAAGTCTGAGGCCCGGATAGAGTGGATGTGGAGAGGATGCTTCCACTAGTGGGAGAGTCTAGGGCCAGACGTCACAGCCTCAGCATAAAAGGACCTACCTTTAGAAAGGAGAAGAGGAGGAATTTCTTTAGTCAGAGGGTGGTGAATCTGTGGAATTATTTGCCACAGACGGCTGTGGAGGCCAAGTCAGTGGATATTTTTTAAGGTGGAGATTGGCATATTCTTGATTTGTACAAGTGTCAGGGGTGATGAGGAGAAGGCAGGAGAATGGGAGGGAAAAAAATAGATCAGCCATGACTGAATGGCGGAGTAGACTTGATGGGCCGAATGGCCTAATTCTGCTCTACAACATATGGTAGATTTAATAGGAACTTGAGGGGCAACTTTTTCATGATGAATGGAACGAGCTGCCAATGGAGGTAGTTTGAGCCAGGCATGACCACAACGTTTAAGGAACATTTAGATAGGTACATGATGTAGCGACAACTCACCTCAGTGGAACCTTCAACAAAACCAAATAGAGATGATCTTAAAAGGAAACTTGCAATGGGACCAAGATGCTTATGAACAGTTAAAGTTCACAATGACTGTCTCAATAACGTTAGAACACGGCTGAGCAGATGCCAGGACTATGTGGCTCACCAATCCCCTGTCACAACACAACATTTGGAGCCTGTGCCCAAGTTTTGAAAATGTTGGAAGGACTTAATGGCATTGAGCAGAGTTTAATGTAAACACAGCCTCTGGTAGACAAGCAAAGGAAAAAATGGCTCCTTGTTTGTGATGTAAGTTGGTGCTAAGCAATGCCAAGGAGACAAATGGATTCCAAATGGAGCTCTGCAAACTGTCCCGCCTGCAACTGGTCCAAAACGCCGCAGCGAGACTCCTGACGGGCGCCCGATAAAGTGACCACATCACCCCGATCCTGGCCTCTCTCCACTGGCTCCCTGTGCGGTTCCGTATAAACTTCAAAATACTCCTCCATGTCTACAAAGCCCTCAACGGGCTTGCCCCCACCTACATAAAATGTCTTCTCACCCACCACTACACCTCCAGGCCCCTCAGATCGGCCGACTTGGGGTTGCTGAATATCCCGCGGTCTAGGCATAAGCTCAGGGGCGACCGCGCCTTTGCGGTTGCAGCCCCTAGACTGTGGAACAGCATCCCCTTTCCCATCAGAACGAACAACCCCCTCCATCGACTCCTTTAAGTCAAGACTAAAGACTTATCTATACTCCCAAGCCTTTCCTGACGTCCTCTGAGTGAGGGCTACATGTATATATGTATGTAGTTTGTATGTTGTGCTATTCTTGTAAAGCACTTTGGCCAACGAGAGTTGTTTTTTAAATGTGCTATATAAATAAATGTGACTAAACTGAAATCAAATTCACCGCCAATGTGTTGGGATCAGACTAAACTATGCCAATGGACGATGGCAGTGGGTCAGGTGACTCCCCTCCAGTCCTTGTGGAAGTGAAACACCTCTGTTCCCAATGGGCAGCATGGTGGCGCAGCGATAGAGTTACTCCCTGACAGTGGCTGAGGCCCAGGATCAATCCCGATCTCAGGTGCTGTCTGTACGGAGTTTGCAGGTACTCCTTGTGACCGCCTGCGTTTTCTCCAGGTGCTCCGGCTTCCCCCCGCACTCCAAACACTTGCAGGTTTGTTGGTTGATTGCCTTCTGTAAATTGCTCCTAGTTTAGTTCAGAGATACAGCGCGGAAACAGGCCCTTCGGCCCACCGGGTCCGCGCTGACAAACAATCCCCGCACGCTAACACCATCCTACACACACTAGGAACAATTTTTACATTTACCAAGCCAATTAACCTGCAAACCTGCACGTCTTTGGAGTGAGGGAGGAAACCGAAGATCTCAGAGAAAACCCATGCCGGTCACGGGGAGAACGTGCAAACTCTGTGCAGACAGCGCCCGTAGTCGGGATCGAACCCGGGTCTCCGGCGCTGCATTCGCTGTAAGGCAGCAACTCTACCGCTGTGTCACAGTGACCACCCATGACACCATAGTGTGTAGGATAGTACTAGTGCTGGTCAGCATGGGCTCGGTGGGCCGAAGGGCCTGTTTCCATGCTGCATCCATAAACTAAACTAAACAAGAAATAGAAATAAAGATTCCCATTTCTACAGCATTATATCAGGATGCTCCAAACTATTTTACAGCAGGAGATTCCGCCTGTCCCGCTGAGTTACTCCAGCATTTTGTGTCTATCTTCGGTTTAAACCAGCATCTGCAGTTCCTTCCTACACCAAGTGTAGTTTATTTTATCATTGACACGTGTAACAAGGTACGCGGAGAAGGTCCCACAAACAATAATGTGTTATAGATATTGGCCCAGCCACATGGAGAAATGAAAGATCAGTAAGAATGATCTTTGGGCAAAATCGCTTGCCAAGAAATTGCATTTGTCATCATTTCCTTTGCCTGCTCCCATGGCTAGAAATGGCAGCAGGGACAACTAATGCACTACAGATGTGGCTGAACTGTTTACAAGGAAATAGTAGCAGGCCTCCTGGCCCCTCTAGCCTGCCCAGTTAATCAATATGATCACGGTCGATCTGTCCTGGCCTCAACTGCTCCTCACTAACAGTTCCCCATGGGCCTAAATTCCTTGAACTTTCAAATAGTTACCTCTCTCCACTGCGGATATATCAGGGGCAGTTTCTTCCCAGCTGTTATCAGGCGACTGAACTATTCTATTAACAACTAGAGAGTGGTCCTAAACTACTATCTACCTCATTGGAGACCCTCAGACTATCTTTAATCGGACTTTATCTTGCACTGAATGTGGTTCCCTTAATCCTGTGTCTGTACTTTGTGAATGGCTTCTTTGTAATCATGTGTAGTCTTTCCGCTAAGAGTTAGCATGCCACAAATGCTTTACACTGTACCTTGGTACACGTGACAATAAACTAAACTAAACTCAACTAAATGGTCCAGCTGTCACCCACCCCACCCCACCCCCATCAGGAGCAGAGAATTCCCGAGATCCACTACTCTCTAAGAGAAAAAATGTTCACACATCTCGGTTTTAAAATGGCCGGCTCCTCATCTTGTGGCTATCACCCCTTGTCTGTGACTCTCCCATTAGTGACCACATTGCAACGTCCATCCTGTTAAGCCCCCTTATGCCCCTGTCCCACTTAGGAAACCTGAACGGAAACCTCTGGAGACTTTGCGCCCCACCCAAGGTTTCCGTGCGGTTCCCGGAGGTTGCAGGTGGTTGCCGGAGGTTGCAGGTAGTGGAAGCAGGTAGGAAGACTGACAAAAACCTCCGGAAACTGCACGGAAACCTTGGGTGGGGCGCAAAGTCTCCAGAGGTTTCCGTTCAGGTTTCCTAGATGGGACAGGGGCATTAGGATCTTACTTGGACTTTACTCTCCAAACCACTCACCAGACTCTTGTCCAGACTGATGAAGGATCCTGAGATGGTGCCTGGCCCGTTGACTAGCCAAAGGCAAACTTTCTGGAAACCTATCTTCCTCCTGCATCAGCATTAAACTTCACCATAACAAAGTGTAGCCTCTATGACCACATTGAAAATAATTTTCCATAGTTACAGTGTGGAAACAGGCCCATCTTGCCCACACCGACCAACATGTCCCATCTACACTAGTCCCACCTGCCTGCATTTGGCCTGCATCCCTTGAAACCTGTCCTATCCATGCACCTGACCAAATATGTCTTAAACGTTGCGATACTATCTGCTTCAACTACCTCCTCCGGCAGCTCGTTCCTTACACCCACCACCCTTTGTGTGAATTGTATAAGAGGTTTTTTTTAAATTAAAAATCGCAAAAAAATGGTAGAAACTAGAAATCTGAAATGAAAAAAAGTGGCAAATGCTGGAGGTTTCAGTAAGTTAGACAGCATCTGTTAATTCTGTTTCACTTTCCACGAGTTATGCTTGAATTGATTTGCGTTCCTGCCATTTTCTGTTTGTATTTGTCTGTCCATTCCCTCCACAGGTGTGGTCTGCCCCTCTGGCTGACTCCAGCACCTTGTGAAATATGGAGCAGGGCGGGCAGCAACTGGGTTTGATGTTGGTTTGTAATGGTGACATTTATGGAGGGTTAGTGAAAAGCTTTTGTACGTGTGCTATCCGCTTAAGTCTAATATTATACACGCATACAATCATACTGATGCACAAACACAACAGATAGTGCAACACGAACAATACCAGAGTGCAGAATATAGTTTTGCAGCATTGTGGTGGAACAGTTCCAGAGAAAAACTCCAATTACCTTAATGAGGTAGGTTGGAAGATCGGGACTACAGCCTAGATCATGGGAGAACCATTCAGAAGCTTGACAATAGGGGAGACGAAGGAAAAATACACAAAGTGCTGGAAGAACTAGCAGGTCAGGCAGCATGTCACTGGATGTCGTTGTCACTTGTGGGCGGAGCACCAAGGTAAATTCCTTGTATGTGAATACTTGGCCAATAAACTTATTCATTCATTCATCTCTGGAGAACAAGAATCGGTGATGTTTCGGGTTGGGTCGGATTGTTCATATGTTCAATGGGTTTTCTCCAGGTTCTTCTCACCTCCCATAGACGTGTGGGTTTGTTGTTTAATTGCCCCAAGTGTGTAGATTGTGGATGAGAAAATGGGAACACATAGAACTAGTAAACGGGTGATTGATGGTTGTCGTGGACTTGGTGGGCCGAAGAGCTTGTTTCTAAACTAACCTGAAACCAAATTAATACTGAGCTGAAAATCTACTTTTTCCAGGGAGGATTTTTTCCACCATTCCCAGGTCTTCTAGTAATAATGACATAGAGATAGGCCATTTGGCCCTCAGGTCTCATGCTAGCTTTTCTCTCCTCATATGTTTGTAGCCATGGAGTACATGCGCAGTCATACATGTCCACAAACATCCCTTTGGTTCTTTGTGCCATGAACCTTCATTAAAGGGCAACCTATCTCATTAAACAGTCATCAACAATATGAGGCAGCAACTCGTATAAGGCATGACCACATTGAATGGTGGTGTTGGCTCGAAGGGCCGAATGGCCTACTCCTGCACCTATTGTCTATTGTCTATGACAGACAAATAGTGCACGTGCATGGAATGGAGTTATAACGAACCGCAGATGCTGGGAATCTAGAGCTAAACACAAAATGCTGAATGAACTCAGCTGGTCAAGGCAACATCTGTGTGGGGAATGGACAGACACATCCACTCAAAGACTGAAGAAGGATCCCAACCCTAAAACATTGCATTGTCCATTCAGTCCCTCCAGGGATGCTGCCTGACCCGCTGAGTTCCTCCAGCACTGTTTGTTCTCCACAAGTTGCATTTGGGTAAATAATACCTTGCCTTTAGCACAGCCAAGCAAACTAAGCAAACCTTAACCTTACCACTCAGAATAGAGTCTATTTGACAAATAGGTCCCTTGCAGCACAATTAATGAAGTTTCCAGCAGCCTAGAGGTATATCTTGTCTGCCTGCGCACATTCTTGAACAAGGGGCTAGTCAGGTCAATGGAAGTATTAATGTAGGCTGAGGGCACTAATCTAGAAAAATGGGGTTAAATTTGGGATCTCAGTAACACATGTCACTCAATATCATTGCATGCTTTGCATTCATCACCGAGTTATGATATCAGCTTTTAGCTAAGTGAAATATCAAACTATTTTTAACACAGGGCATGAACTGCAGTCTGGGCCAGTTAGAATACGGTCTGCATGATTAGAATCTATTGGCATCTGAAACACAGCAACTGCATCACCCCCCTGCCCCACCTTCTCTTTTCCTTTATGCATTATGGCCCCTTACAATACAATCCCACCACCCCCTCGATCATTCTGCTTAAAGGGCCTGTCCCATTTGGGCGACCTAATCCGCGAGTTCGCCCTCGACTCATACTCGCAGCATGGTCGACACGAGGTCGTAGGAGGTCTTCGTAACTCTCCGTCATGCTCGAGAGTGGTCTCCGCGTACTCGAGGCCTCAGCCAGGTTGCGGCGTTTTTTTTTCAATATGTTCAAAAATGCCCGCGAGTAAAAAAAGGTCGCCGTGGAAAAAAATCGATACTTTTTTTACTCGTAGGTTTAGTCGTAGGAGGTCATAGTAGGTCGGCATGTTAGTCGTAGGTAATCGAGGGTAGTCGAAGGTAGTCGTAGATAGTCTTCATCATAGTCAAGAGGAGATCGAAGGAGGTCGTCTTCACTCTCCACTATTCGGTGTCCAATTTTCCCGAAGTTAGTCGTAGCTAGTTGAAACTGGTCTTCTACATAGTCGAAGGAGATCTTCAACATGTAATTTTTTCAAACTCTTCTAAACTCTTCTAAACTCGCCAATTAGGTTGCCCAAGTGGGACAGCCCCTTCACCCTCTCCCTACACTCTTGCCAATACCCATTCCCAATGTTGGTCAAACTGAATCTGTACCAATAACTTGCAAAGTTTAGGTAATATAATTCAGTATTTATGAAGTGGTTTACCAAAGGCAGGCAACTGTCAAATGTCTGAAGAAGGGTTTCGGCCCGAAACGTCGCCTATTTCCTTCGCTCCATAGATGCTGCTGCACCCGCTGAGTTCCTCCAGCAATTTTGTGTACCCTGTCAAAATACTTCGCCTTTGCGAGATTATTGTCAACGGCCTTCCCATCTAGCTGCCTTCCACCTCCATTAGACGGGCGACCTTCCTACAGAGACACATACACAGAACCTAGTCTTGTCTTTCACTAACTGCGATCTTCTCTACTTAATTAGAAGCTCAAGTAACACGTAGAATAGATCATTGTTGGCTGGGGGAAGGTGACAACATAGAAACATAGAAACATAGAAATTAGGTGCAGGAGTAGGCCATTCGGCCCTTCGAGCCTGCACCGCCATTCAATATGATCATGGCTGATCATCCAACTCAGTATCCCGTACCTGCCTTCTCTCCATACCCTCTGATCCCCTTAGCCACAAGGGCACATCTAACTCCCTCTTAAATATAGCCAATGAACTGGCCTCGACTACCCTCTGTGGCAGAGAGTTCCAGAGATTCACCACTCTCTGTGTGAAAAAAGTTCTTCTCATCTCGGTTTTAAAGGATTTCCCCCTTATCCTTAAGCTGTGACCCCTTGTCCTGGACTTCCCCAACATCGGGAGCAATCTTCCTGCATCTAGCCTGTCCAACCCCTTAAGAATTTTGTAAGTTTCTATAAGAAACATACAACGAAGCATACAAGCATAAAATGTAATGATGGGGACAGTCAGACTGATCGGAGAACGAGGATGTGGGAGGGCTGGAGAGGGAGAGGGAAAGCAAGGGTTACTGGTAGTTAGAGTTATCCTGATAGGTGCCTGTGAGACCTTGGCAAGTGGAACTCGTGCTGCAAAGAATTTCCTGTGAATCGACATATAAAAGTATCTTTGTGAAAGTGCATGTCAAAAATGGCTAATGATCTGTCTGCCTGACACCTGCTCTCCCAAATCCATGTTTAATTTGGCTCAGGACACAAGCCTGCAATCAGTTGAAGAGATTATGTGAAGCGGATTAAAGGGGGGGGGCTGCCAAACGCTTTCCACTGGCTTTGTAGAGTCTGTCAGGAGAGAGCAGCAGCGCTTGTTTGCGATGTTATGTTGCTGCTCGGGCCATTCATGAACCGAGCTGCAATCAGAAAGGAAATGCCCCCCTCCATCCTCGCGGCCCGTGGGGAAGCGAGTATCCCGCTCGCTCAATGCTGCAGGAAGGAACCGCAGATGCTGGTTTAAATCGAAGATAGACACAAAATACCGGAGTAACTCAGCGGGACAGGCAGCATCTCTGCACATTCTTCTCTCCAGAGATGCTGCCTGCCCGCCGAGTTACGTGCTCCAGCATTTTGTCTCGATCCCGCTTAATGGTGGCAGGGTTCCCCGGGACAGATACTGCAGCCATGGTCGGGCGGAGGCTCGGATGCGTGGCAGAGCGGTCAAAATCAGAAGCAGATGGTGTTGCATCCGAAACAATGCTGGGAATTCCAGGCCCGGGCAAGCAACGCAATGGTTCCAATTAAACACGGCTTTCAGCAGGCAGGTTAAATCTCACTGGTGGGGTGTGGCTGGTGAATGCACCACAGTGTCAGCCTCAGCCACAGATCCCTCTTTAGTCAGATGGTGGTGAATCTGTGGAACTCATTGCCACAGAAGGCTGTGGAGGTCAAGTCACTGGATACTTTTAAGGCAGAGATAGATACAGTGACGGACTAGGTCTAAAAATATTGGTTGCCAGGAGACAAAGGGGGCGCACTTCATCAGGGGCCATCGGGCAAGCTGACACCCTGGCCAGTCCGCCACTGGATAGATAGATCCTTGATTAGATTAGACACAAAATGCCAGAGTAACTCAGCGGAACAGGCAGCATCCCTGGAGAGAAGGAATGAGTGACATTTCGGGTTGAGACTCTTCTTTTTTTATGTGTGTGTGTGTGTGTGTGTATACACACACATACATATATACAAACTCACACACACACATACATATATACACACTCACACACACACACACACATATATACACACACACACATACATATATACACACACACACATACATACATATATATCTTTGTGTGTGTATATATATATACACACACACACACACATACATACATATATTCACACACACACACATACATACATATATATACACACACACACACATATATACACACACACATACACAGACATATACACACACGCACACATATATACACATATATACACACACACACACATATATATATACACACACACATATACACACACACACACACATATATATATATATACACACACACACACACACACACATACATATATATATATATATATATATATATATATCTATATATAGATATAGATATATATATTTATATATATATATCTGTATATATATAGATATAGATATATATACAGATATATACACACGTATATAAATATATATAATCTGTCGAGCTGCTGACAGGGTGACTTATAGTCAGGGGACAATGTTGTACACAGATGCAGACTTAGTCAGTCAGTGTCAGATACCCAATTATAAGTACCCCCATGTTCCCCTGTTATCTGCTTGTCTGACAAGGGAAATAAATACATTCTTCCTGTTCCCTCTGTCTCGTCCTCCCTTCATTAAATCTCCCCTCAATTTCCTTTGTTCCAAAGAAAATAATCATGGCCAACAAAGTGTCTCCTGAGGAATAGGGTTCTCTGGCCCTGACAGCATCATTTGCCAACGCCCCCTGCATCCTCCCTAGTGATGTTGCAGTACACATATCATGTGCTTACAGAACTATACAGTACTATTCCCGAGTACTCCCCCTCCCAGTCCCAGTCTGACCTTTCTGTCCCGGGACTCCCCCATTGTCAGTGAGGCCCAGCGCAAATTGGAGGAGCAGCACCTCATATTTCGCTTGGGTAGTTTGCACCCCAGCGGTATGAACGTTGACTTTTCTAACGTCAGATAGCCCTTGCTTTCTCTCTCCATCCCCTCCCTCTTCCCAGTTCTCCTACTAGAAGTAAGTAAGTTTATTGGCCAAGTATTCACATACAAGGAATTTGCCTTGGTGCTCCGCCCACAAGTAACACCATGACATACAGTGACAGTTACGAATGACTCAGGAAACACTAAACATTAATAATAATAAAACATTAATGATAAAACACCATTGATCAAGCATGTGAACCAACAAAATACCAGATCAAAGGGAGGCTACAGATATTTGGCTGTTGAGTAGAGCAACTACTCGTGGATAAAAACTGTTTTTATGTCTGGCTGTGGCAGCTTTGACAGTCCGGAGTCGCCTTCCAGAGGGAAGTGATTCATAGAGTTTGTGGCCAGGGTGAGAGGGGTCAGAGGTGATCTTGCCCGCTCGCTTCCTGGCCCTTGCAGTGTACAGTTCGTCAATGGAGGGAAGGTTGCAGCCAATAACCTTCTCTGTGGATCGGACGATTCGCTGCAGCCTCCAGGTGTCGTGCTTGGTGGCTGAGCCAAGCCAGACCTTGATGGGGAAGGTGAGGACAGACTCTACGATGGCCGTGTAGAATTGGACCATCATTGCCTGTGGCAGACTGTGCTTCCTCAGCTGCCGTAGGAAGTACATCCTCTGTTGTGCCTTTTTGACTGTGGAGTCAATTGGCATGTTTTAAGACAGGGGAGACTAGCGGTACATGAAAAGGTACGGGACAAATCAGAGCTGGCACGGATGACCAAGGAAAGGTGGAGTCCATGCAGGTTGTGGCAGAGGGGATAACGGAGTGATGTGAACAGTGGAACTAGCAGGATGACTAGGGTGGGGGAGGGATAGAGAGAGAGAGAATGCAAAGGTCACTTGAAATTAGGGCAACCAATATCAATATCAATCATACCCGCTGGGTTGCAAACTGCCCAATCAAAATACAAGGTGCTGCTCCTCCAATCTGCATGTGGCCTTATTCTGAGGCCCAGGACAGAAAGGTCAGTGTGGGAATGGGAAGCTGAGTTAAAATATCATCTATCACTTGCCAGGCTTTGTCCCTCCTCCCTCCCCCATCTCCCTTTTCCACTTTTCTCCTCCATACTCCAATCAAACGGAAGAAGAATCTCAGGTAGACAGAAATGCTGGAGAAACTCAGCGGGTGAGGCAGCATCTATGGAGCGAAGGAAATAAGCTCCATAGATGCTGCTGCACCCGCTGAGTTTCTCCAGCATTTTTGTCTACCTTCGATTTTCCAGCATCTGCAGTTCCTTCTTAAATAATTAAGTTACAAGTCTGTACGTCTTTGGAGTGTGGGAGGAAACCAGAGCGCCCGGAGAAAACCCACACAGTCACGGGGAGAATGTACAAACAGGAGAGGAGACAGCAAGGGCTACCGGAAATTGGAGAAGTCAATGTTTATGCCGCTAGGGTGCAGACTGCATCCCAACAGGAAACATCACCTGTCCATTCCCTCCACAGATGCTGCCTGACCCGCTGAGTCCCTTTAATTTTTTGCACAGTGGACTAATTCTTTTTTTTTACACAATCTAAAATAAATGTCCTGCCTGACCACATTCTCTGTCTCAGCCAACGAAGGCAATCCTCGCCCATGAGATATTTACTGGGAACTAGAGTTTAATTATAAATGTGAAATTAGTTTAAGGGGAAAAAAATTAATTCTATTCGCTGACAGCCGTTATCTTATTTTATCATGATTTGAGTATAGGAGCAGGGAGGTTCTACTGCAGTTGTACAGGGTCTTGGTGAGACCACACCTGGAGTATTGCGTACAGTTTTGGTCTCCTAATCTGAGGAAAGACATTCTTGCCATTCTCTTGTACAGAGAAGGTTCACCAGACTGATTCCTGGGATGGCAGGACTTTCATATGAAGAAAGACTGGATAGACTCGGCTTATACTCGCTAGAATTTAGAAGATTGAGGGGGGATCTTATAGAAACTTACAAAATTCTTAAGGGGTTGGACAGGCTAGATGCAGGAAGATTGTTCCCGATGTTGGGGAAGTCCAGAACAAGGGGTCACAGTTTAAGGATAAGGGGGAAATCTTTTAGGACCGAGATGAGGAAAACATTTTTCACACAGAGAGTGGTGAATCTGTGGAATTCTCTGCCACAGAAGGTAGTTGAGGCCACAGTTCATTGGCTATATTTAAGAGGGAGTTAGATGTGGCCCTTGTGGCTAAAGGGATCAGGGGGTATGGAGAGAAGGCAGGTACAGGATACTGAGTTGGATGATCAGCCATGATCATATTGAATGGCGGTGCAGGCTCGAAGGGCCGAATGGCCTACTCCTGCACCTATTTTCTATGTTTCTATCAGTGTGTGCAATCTCCTTTACTGCTTCGGGTAATAATTTATCGAAGCCATTGCAACCCTAGAGTGGCCAACATTAATTTTATGTCTGTTCCCTGTGTGGCCAAGTGCTAGAGGCAAGTGTTCGGACATGTTTGTAACATTAATATCAGGAGTACAGGCACTGGATGTGAAGTGTGCCAGGATTTATTACTCCGTGGAGCAGAGTTAATTGTTGGTGCCATCATCACAGACAGAGTGTAGTCCTGAGCAATTAAATATTTATCCTCTTTTAATCGACTGACAACACCAATTAGATCGGTTAATTGATGCGGGGACAATGTGGATATCCCCGTTATTACTGCAGCAGCGTGCCCGAGGTCAAACACTGTCAACTGGTTCCTGCAATAACCTAAACGCAGTTTGTTACTTTCACACCGCTGTGCGAAGGTTGCTTTTGTTACCCAGACTCTCTTTATGGTGAACGGCATTTAAGGTGTTGGCTCTGTCCGCACAAAAGGTCATTTAACTGCGAGGGTGGGTCTCTCGTCTGTCAGGTTTTCAATTTGAAATCACACCGTAGAGCTAATGAGACAAGACCACGCACCCACACTCTGTGCCAGCAAAGGCTTCACATCTAAAGGGCCTGTCCCACTAAGGCGATCTTTTTCGGCGACTTGCCGGCACCCGTCATAGTTGCAGAAAAGTTTTCAACATATTGAAAATCCAGCGGCGACCAGAAAAAGGTACGACTCTTTGGGCGACTAGTCACGACCAGACAGGCTTCACCCCTCGATGTCGATCAGAGACAGTCACGGGAAGAGAAAAGGAAAAGAGTGAGACCTAAAACCACCTGGCATCGAACTGTAGAGGAGGAAATGAAATGGACCTGACCTGGGGTAGTGTCCAGAAGCTAGCCCAGAACAGGCAGGAGTGGAGTCATTCATTGCTGCCCTACATGCCACGAGACATAATAGGCAGTAAGTAAGTAAGTAGAGAGAATGGAGCAGCTGGGCTTGTACACTCCGGAGTTTAGAAGGGTGAGAGGGCATCTCATTGAAACATATAAGATTTTTCAGGGTTTGGACACGCTAGAGGCAGGAAACATGTTCCCGATGGTGGGGGAATCCAGAACCAGGGGCCACACAGTTTAAGAATAAGGGGTAAGTCATTTAGAATGGAGATGAGGAAACACTTTTTCTCACAGTGAGTGGTGAGTCTGTGGAATTCTCTGCCTTAGGGTGGCGGTGGATGCAAGGTCTCTGGATGCTTTCAAGAGAGAGTAAGATAGGGCTCTTAAAAATAGCGGAGTCAGGGGATATGGGGAGAAGGCAGGAACGGGGTACTGATTGGGGATGATCAGCCATGATCACATTGAATGGCGGTGCTGGCTTGAAGGGCCGAATGGCCTACTCCTGCACCTATTGTCTATTGTCTATTGTCTAAGTAAGCCTTTACAGATTCCGTGCATCTGCACACTGTCGATTGTAATCATGTATTGTCTTTCTGCTGACTGGTTAGCACGCAACAAAAGCTTTTTACTGTACCTCGGTACACGTGACAATAAACTAAACTAACAGCCCTGTCCCACGGTACGGGTTCATTCAAGAGCTCTCCCGAGTTTTAAAAAAAAAATCAAACTCGTGGTAAGCACGGAGAATGAACGTAGCGGGTACGTCGGAGCTCGGGGACGTCTCTTAGCGGCTCGTTACGCTAACGGCAGGTACTCGGGAAGACTCGCTAACGGCAGGTAAGCACGAGAAGACTCATTAAGATTTTTCAACATGTTGAAAAATGTCCACGAGAGCCCCGAGTACCGACGAGTGGCCATTACCCCAAGAAGATTGAGGGGGGATCTTATAGAAACTTACAAAATTCTTAAGGGGTTGGACAGGCTAGATGCAGGAAGATTGTTCCCGATGTTGGGGAAGTCCAGGACTAGGGGTCACAGTTTAAGGATAAGAGGGAAGTCTTTTAGGACCGAGATGAGAAAATCATTTTTTTACACACAGAGTGGTGAATCTGTGGAATTCTCTGCCACAGAAGGTAGTTGAGGCCACAGTTCATTGGCTATATTTAAGAGGGAGTTAGATGTGGCCCTTGTGGCTAAAGGGATCAGGGGGTATGGAGAGAGGGCAGGGACGGGATACTGAGTTGGATGATCAGCCATGATCATATCGAATGGAGGTGCAGGCTCGAAGGGCCGAATGGCCTACTCCTACACCTATTTTCCATGTTTCTATGTCTATGTTTCTACCGTAAATCTCCGAGTTCGAATCAGGGCAAACTCGGGAGAACTCTTGAATGAACTTGTACAGTGGGACAGGGTTTTAAGGCCTTCTGCTGTTCTGCATTTGTATTGTATGTATCATTACGCGGAGATTTATGTGAACGAGATCTGAATCTGAGAGAGTGTGCGTGTGCAGCATCATCTGTAAAGAATCTTTCCAGCCCCCCCCTCCCCACCTCGTCCCACACAAAAGCCAGTGAACCGAGAGAAGGATTTGGACTGTTGCCCATCTCCTTAGCAGTGGCGCACACAGGCTGATAGCTCCAGAAAGTTAAATAAATAAATGAATTAATTTGCTTTAAGCTTAGCAATTGAGTTGAACAGATTTCCTTTCAAGATGAGCTAACCGCAGGAAAAATGTCAAGGATATTGGGGGCTGCGCAGCGGTAGAGTTGCTGCCTCACACCAGGTTCGATCCTGGCCACGGGTGCTGTCTGTATGGAGTTTGTACGTTCTCCCCGTGACTGTGTGGGTTTTCTCCGGGTGCTCTGGTTTCCTCCCACACTCCAAGGACGTACAGACTTGTAGGTTGATTATTTAAGAAGGAACTGCAGATGCTGGAAAATCGAAGGTAGACAAAAATGCTGGAGAAACTCAGCGGGTGCTGCAGCATCTATGGAGCGAAGGAAATAGGCAACGTTTCGGGACGAAACCCTACCGGGTTTCGGCCTGAAACGTTGCCTATTTCCTTCAGGGTTTCGTCCCGAAACGTTGCCTATTTCCTTCGCTCCATAGATGCTGCTGCACCCGCTGAGTTTCTCCAGCATTTCTGTCTATTTTGTAGGTTAAGTAGCTTTGGCAACAATTGTAAAATTGTCCCGCGACGTGTGGTATGTGCTCGTGTACAGGGACCGCTGGTCGGCGCGGACTCGGTGGGCCGAAGGGTCTGTTTCTGCGCTGAATCTCCAAAGTCTAAAGTTTAAAGTCCATGGCAGCTCCTCTATTGGGAGGTTATCAGATATTTTGTTCCTTCCCTTTGGTAAATTTTGTCGGCCGGCGCCAGGAACGTGGCGACTCTCGTGTAATGCTCGGGCGCGGTTTGCTGCACGCGTTTAGCGGCTCGGACGCACAACGAAGCATTTCACTGCACCTCGGTAGATGTCACAGTGAAGTGTCATTGAATTACTGGACTGGTTTATGTTCGTTGTCAAATGGCCAAAAATAACCCTTGCAATGGAAATCAAGCTTCGAACCTCCTCAACCATGTTAAGCACTTCAGCCGTTGTTTAGTTTGCAGTGGTCTTGGCTGGCAGGTAAGGTCATAGAGATGACAACAGACCCTTTGGCCCATCTAGTCTGTGCCGACCATCAATCATTATTCCCATTTTATTACTATCGACATATTGCCGTCAACATTGTCATCAGCATTCACACAGATTCCATCTCTCACCTGCACGCGAGGAGTGGCTAAAGAACCTTCTCTTGAGATGTGGGAGGAAACCAGAGCACACAGAGAAAACCCATGTGGTCGCTGTGAGAACATGCGAGCTCCACACAGACAGCACCAGGGGTCAGGATTGAACTCAGGTTGCTGGAAGTGTCACAGTTTGCCCGTAGGTTCTGAGGAGCAGGCAGGAGAATGGAGTTGAGAGGTGAAAGATAGATCAGCCATGATCAAACGGCAGATCAGACTAGATGGGCTGAATGGCCTTCTGCTGCCCCTATGTCCTATGATCTTGTGATCTGTGAGGCAGGGTGGGGCAGCGGTAACTCAGCGGGTCAGGCAGCATCTCTGGAGAAAAGGAATAGGTGACGTTTGCGATCGGGACCCTCCAGAGATGCTGCCTGTCCCACTGAGTTACTCCAGCTTTTTGTGTCTATCTTTGGTTTAAACCAGCATCTGCAGTTCCTTCCCACACAGTCAAATCTCGCTCGGTTGGTCAGTGGCGTTTGGTCTGAGGCAGGAACTGTCACACGCTCGCGGTTTCCAGTATTTTTCTGCGGAGAAAGTGTCAAAATTCCCCAGCCAGATGGGTTTTATGCCCCTCGTGGTGAAACAAATCACTTCTGATTCTGGGATAGTGTGGAGGGGGGGGGGGGTGCAGGGGTTAGGGTGGGGGGCTGCAGGGGATTGTGAAGGAGGGGGGTTCACTTTGCAGCTGTACATCTGGAGAATTTGTGGGTGC